>NC_059343.1:587500-630000 GCF_018350155.1 Leopardus geoffroyi
CCTATGTCTGGCACGGGATGACGGTTTATTTCAGCTCCAAAGACTAGGGTTTGGCAGCTGTTGGTAATCAGAAACCAAGAACGAGAATCAGAAAGGAGCAGAAAACGTGACACAGGAAATATATTCATCTGGTACATATATTTTCAGCGTTGAAAAATGAAGTGTTCTGGACGAAGAGAGACGCAAATCCGAGAGGCAAAATGGGAGATTTGGGTTTTTTTTTTTTTTTTTTTTTTTGCTTTTTTCTGCTTCCCGCTGGCAATTTCTTCTTATGTAGCATTAAAAAGAAATAAGGAGGAAAAAAAGAAAAAAAAAGAAAAAAGAAAAAACGAGGAGGTATTTTTCAAACACGTAAGCCACCGCGTCTGTGCGTCGCAGGAAAGAAACACAGCCACACGGGGCCGCAAACTGGGTCGCCGGGAATCTTTCTGTTTGGCTCCAGATGGCCTGATGACATCGCCAGAATCCTTCTCAGGCTTAGAAAGGCTGCGCGAGGTTACCCGGCTTCTACTCGGGTTGGATCACGCGGAATGGAAATCCCAGACGCGGGGATCCGCGCGCGTCTCGGGGCTCCGTGTTCCCGGCCTGCAGAAACGCTTAGCCGGCCGTCCCCTCCGGCTCGGACGTTCCCTGGTCCGTATGCACACCTCGCTTTCCCTGCTGATGTGTTTTCCATCCCTGCCGTGGTGAAATCCGTCCTGCTCCTTGGCTGCTCGACTTGTGACCCGGTTCCAGGGACCGCGGTATGCTAGACCGTGACGTTAGGAAGGCCCAGCTCACCCCTGGCGGCCAGAGCGCATCATCCCGTCAGCCCTTCCCCTGTTCCTTCCAGCCACGTCTAGCGTTCCTCTGAAATATGTTTACGATGGTCCCACGTGGCTCCTTAAATATGTGAACCCACCCCCAAGGCCGTGTGTCCACTAATTTGGCAAGGCCGTGGCTGTGTTTTTCATCCACGGTCTCCTGGTTTCTGATTTTCTGTCTTTTTCATTCCTAGCTCCTGTGGTCAGTCATCCAGACCGTGGGAGAGGAATCCAAATCCTGCCCCCCACCCCTGCCGCTGGAACGGGCATCTGGAGCGTCAGAAGTGTGCCTCCCACTGTTCCTGGAACGGGTGCCTGCTCCCTGCGACTTTTCTCTCTCTCTCCGGGAACCGGAAGCCTGTAGGGAGGCTGCACAGGCCTGGGACAGACAGGCTCGAACGTGTCGGCTGGATGGGCGTCTCCTTTTGCGTTTCCCTCAGGGGCGCCACAATATGGCTACTGCTGTTCCTGCCATCACGTCTGCCATCCAGGTGGGAAAAATAAGAAGCAGCAAAAAAAAAAAAAAAAAAAAAAAAAAAAGGAAGAAATGAAAACAAGTTACTTCCTTTTACAGAATGTGTCTAAGACCGTCCTTAAAGAGCCACTGGTGTTTCCCAGTGACCGGAATTACCTCCCTCCACCACCCATCTGTGGACTGTGGTGTAGACTGGCGGGCAGGGCCGTTTCTGAGTTGGGAGCATTGGGGAGCAGGTGTTGGGATGTGGTTGGGTCCCGAGTGGATAGAAGACAGGCAGGCGGGTGTCACAGACGGTGTGCGAGCTCTGACCTCAAGAGTGTGGGGAGAGGCCACCAAGGACAAAGGGATGCTCTCGGCTGCGTTCACCTGCTCGTCCGCAGGTGACCTCGTTCTGCCGTCCTCGGTGTGACCCATGCTCAGTGAGGTCTTGACGGGCCAGGACCCCGAGAGCACCGTGCATTGCTCTCAGAGGACGGCCAGTCTCAGGGACAACAGGTGACAGGCGCAGCTGGGCCTTGCGGTCGGCCAGCCTGGCTCGGGGACTTTGAGACCCAGACGACAGAATTCTAAAGCAGAGCAGATTACTTGCCCCCGGAGGCGGTGCCTTACGGAGGGCGGCCTCTGTTGTGAAGGTTGCGCACTGCACAGATCTCTCCCCTTAATGCGTCTGCACCAAGGGCGCCTGGAGAGGCTGGGCTCTTGGCCGTGATGCTGACGTTGGGGGCATCAGAGAAGTAAAAGATACACAGCGTTTGGGTCTTTTTGTCGGCACTCTGGACGTGTGGCTGGATGACAGGATGGAAAATAGGAGGTTGAGGCATAAAGGGGTGAGGGGAAATCCCATGGCGGGAGCTCGCGTCTATACTGGCCCAATGGGCTGAGATCTGCACCCCCAAACCTGGACGACCGTCTGGCAGCCCGCGAGCGCCAGCTCCCGTACCGGCTGCAAAGTGGCCTCTGACCACGTCTGGGGTTACGTCTCGTGTCACTTGGCTTTATGACTTTCTAGAAACTTGTTGGCTTGACTCCTGGCGGATGAGTCACATGAGAACCATCCATCACGTAATGGCTCGAGTAGGTGGGATGCATCCAAAAATTCTCTGAATGGAAACATAACCTTATAATCGTCTTACTCCCCCCCCCCCCTTCCTCCTTTTTTTTTTTTTTTTTTCCAGAAATTCTTGGCTGTTCTCAAGCAGCTGTGTCTGGTATAATAAAAATCAAGACATTTAAGTGGCACTTAACTTAAATATTTAAAGTAGTTCACTAAAGAGTCATCATCCACAGAGCACTGCGTTAAGCGTAATTATCGAAATTATGCCTCTTTTTCTTTTCAGGAAAGGAACAAAAAAGGCATGACCAAAATTTGAGCGACCACTGGGGTTCAGCTGGACGCAGACACTTTTGTGGGCATTTGGGCGGGTACCGTGCTGAGAAATCAGTGCGTTATTTCGGAGGGTGATGGTAAGATACAAGAGGGAAGAGACATTTCACAGGGGATTCTGAAATGGAAAAGACGCAGCCATCAAGTATCACAACAGATCGTTAAAAGAGTAGGGTTTTGGGGGCGTCTGGGTGGCTCAGTTGGTTGAGCGTCCAACTCTTGGTTTCGGCTCAGGATGTGACCTCACGGTTCGTGGGTTTGAGCCCCGCCGTCGGGCTCTGTGCTGACAGTGGGGAGCCTGCTTTGGGTTCTGTCTCTCTGTCCCTCTCTCTCTGCCCTTCTCCTGCTCTCTCTTTCACACACACACTCTCTCTCTCTCAAATAAATAAACTGAAAAATTAAATAAAGACTAAAAAAAATTAAGATTGTTCTTTTCAGGACTGTGTTTGCTCAGTAACGATTTAACAAAGGGTTGGGTATGTTCAGTCACTTACAGGGAAATAATTTCCATGTTCTGCACACCATTAAAAGTCCCACGCACCTGCCCCCCGCCAAGCTCAGGTTTGCAGGGGCCGTGGCAGAAAATTACCAGTTCGCTGTTGGAACGGAATTCAGAGCATTGCAAGATTCACAGGACCCCTGGCTCATCTACGTTTTCCGCCAGCGGACGTTACGATGACACATTCATTCGTCGCCGTTACAGCCGCTGACACACGGGAGTGAGACCCGGTCTGTGACAATGATGAAGAAAAACCACACTGAAAGTAATTCTATTCTAGATTTCTATCAGCACAGATTATACCATTAACAACTGTTATAGGAAGCATCTCAGCACCGTGAGAAGCGGGGCCAACAAACGATTGTGCCCCAAAGGCACGGTGACCGTGGAAAACGCCAACGTTGATTTCCGCGGTAACCGTCTATCCTAAGAGAGTGGAAACACCTGGAGGTCTGCAATGACTTTTTCCCTGAGGAACTGAGATGTGTAAGAATAAGTCTTTCTTCCTTGTCTCCAAGAGTGTTTCTTGGTGTCCCCAGAAATCCTTAAAACGCTTGAATCATAGACTTTCCACCATGACGTCCACAGATCCACTTACGTGGCGTTGGCTAGTGTTGTCATTTCGAGAACGTGATATAAATGGAATCATCGCTGTGAAACCTTCAGAGGTGGGTGTCTGGGTCACATGATGGTTGCACACTTTTTTTTTTTTCAAAAGAAAGTGCCCAACTCTTTTCCAGAGTGGCTTTAAGATTTTACCTTACCACCAACACTGTATGAATGATCTAATTTCTCTGCATCCTTAGCAATATTTAACGTTTCACGTGGTCGCAATTTTGCATGTTAGCCGTTTTGATAGGCAGGTACAAATATCTCATTTTGGTTTTCATTTGAATTTCCCTAACAATGAATCGTGTTGAACATCTTTTTATTGTTGGCTTTTGAGAACTCTTTATATATTGTAGATACTACTCCTTTGTTGGTATGGGGATAGCAAGTATTTTCTCCCTTCTGTAGCTTTCTTTTCATTTTCTAACGGGGTCTTTTGATGAGGTCCAAATGATCATTTTTTTCTCTTTATGGATTGTGTTTTCGGTGCCAACTCTTAAGAACCCTGCCTAGCCCTATACCCTAAAGATTTCATACTCTGTTTTTTTTTTTTTTTTTTTAATTTTTTTTTTTCAACGTTTATTTATTTTTGGGACAGAGAGAGACAGAGCATGAATGGGGGAGGGGCAGAGAGAGAGGGAGACACAGAATCGGAAACAGGTTCCAGGCTCTGAGCCATCAGCCCAGAGCCCGACGCGGGGCTCGAACTCACGGACCGCGAGATCGTGACCTGGCTGAAGTCGGACGCCCAACCGACTGCGCCACCCAGGCGCCCCATACTCTGTTTATTTTATTCTTCTTAGATGTTTTAAGTTTCCCTTTGAAGTTCATAATACATTTTGAGTGAAATTTTGTATCAACTGTGAGACTTAGACGGAGATTTTTTTTTTTTTTTTTTGGTTTTGCTTTGCCTATGGATGTCCAGTGGGCCACTATCTGTTTTCTTTCTGCATTGAATCGTTTTTACACCTTGGTTAAAGATCACTTGGAAATGTTTGTGTGGGTCTATTTCTGGGTTCTCTTTCCCCTTCCGTGGATCTGTGTGTCCCTCTCTCCACCAATATCACACAGTCTTGATGACTGTGGCTATATAATGTCTTAAAATTCCATAGACTGATCTTTCTCCCATGACTTCTAATTCAATCTCAGTATCCTGTCCAAGGACCCCTCATCACATCCCTTGGGGGACATCGCAGCCCCGTGAGTGTCCATCCACGCAGAATGGAGAGTTCACATAACTTATTCATCATTCATGGACCCCCCTCCCATCATGTCCCCTAGGAAAAGCACAGCTCCACGGGTGTCCATGAAGGATGGACAGTTCACCATCCCATGGGTGCCCATGCAAGATAGAGAGCTCGCGTGACTTCTCATTCATCATGCATGGACCCCTTGTCACACCCCACAGGGACAGCAGCGTCCTATGGGTACCCATGGGATCAAAGATTTCACACCTTCGGTTTAAGTCTCCTTAAAAAACTGTTCACATGGAGGAAAGAGACAGAGAGAGGAAGATTTAGTGTCCCTTTGTGGGGGCACTGATCCCACTTTGGGGGCCCCCATCATCATGATCTAATCCCCTCCCCAAAGCCTACCTGTGAATACCGTCCCATTGGGGGTTAAATGTTCAGTATATGAATTGGAGGGGCGCGTGAACATTCAGTCCATAGTTTTTAGGAGTATCTTCACCTAGATTCACAATATCCCGAGTTAATCCAGGGGACTTGAGCCAAAACTTGGGGGGTTTCCTTTCAGTTCCTACTCCCCGGGGTGCCCTGGGCAAGCCAGGCTTCCTGCTAATGTTACAACCCCGTTTCTCCGTCTGTGGCCAATGTCTGATGTCTCGTCCTGGGGCCCCAGCAGGGACGGCACATTTTCTGCGGCTTCCTCCGAGGTAAAGAAATTTGCGTGTCAGGAAAGCAACAGACTGGGTGTGTTTGGTTCTCCTTTTATTTCGTTTTACTCTTTGTTTTTTTCTGATTTCTTTTTTATGTTTTATCGATTTCTGAGAGCGAGAGAGACAGAGCGCGAGTGGGGGGAGGGGCAGAGAGAGAGAGGGAGACACAGAATCGGAAGCAGGCTCCGGGCTCCGAGCTGTCAGCATAGAGCCCGACGTGGGGTTCGAACCCACGAACCTTGAGATCGTGACCTGAGGGGAAGTCAGGTGCTCAACCGACCGAGCTCCCCCGGGGGCCCCTGTTAGGTTCTCCTCTTAAAACTCAGGTTCGGGGCTGGACAAAGACTGGCTCTTTGGAACATGCCTGGAGTGCCGTGCACCTGCTTTGCAATGATTTTCCGGTGAAGACATCCCCGCAAGGAGGGTGCATACGTTGTAACCCGGGCACGGGGCTCAGCACAAGGCCGGAGGTGGTGGGGGAGGGGGGGGCCCTGAAGTCCTTTTTATTCTACTTGTCATACACAGACGATGACTTAAAAACAGCGTTTGCATCTGAAATGGAACCATCTATCTTCCTGAAAGATTCCAAATTTCCCAAAACCCTTGCAGAGAGTTGGATTAAAACTCTGGCTATCAATCCTGCCCTGGGTACCATAGCTCACGGATATGTCCTTCCCGGAAAGCACTTGGCAAAAATAATCAGCTGTGGGCAAGGCGCTCCCTAAAAAGCCGGGACGCGTTTCTTTCCCCCCGGAAGATGCTTCCAGGGGAAGGCCTGCCGGGCATGTCTATGATTTTTCATAATTTCCCTTTAAGCCTCAATATGCTTCAATTGGATTAAGGAAAATAATCAATGTTCTTAATACAGTATTTACTTGTAATATTTTCACTGGGCTGTGAGTTAGGTCTCCCAAGGTGAAAGATGATTTTAAAAATTGGTAAAAGTAATGATGCTTTATAGCTTAATTTAGATTATATTGAAAATTATGAGAGGTGGGGGAGGGGGACCCAGAGCACCCAGGACCGCTGGTACCTTATTAAACATCTCCGTGCTGTTGCAATTTAAACACAACACCCCATCACACATGCTGTGTGTTCATATATCAACGACGAGCATTAATAACATGGTAATATCTTTATTTCCATACGGTTGCTTTAATATACCATAGGGAGCCAGAAGCAATGTTCACTCAATAATTATTTCCAGTAGAACCAACAGATTCCACAGAAGGAGTAGGATTTCTTTCCAACGGGGGCGAAATTGTTCCTTCTCGGCCCCTGGCCGGGAACGGACAGTGTGAGATGCCAGCTCCCAGGAGCACAGGGTGACGTCTTTGTGACTTTCGCTGTCCGGCCGGTAAGGGGGTCCTGGGTCAAAAACGAAACGATTTCAGGATGCTGGGTGCACAGCTTTGAAGAAACGTGCTCACGAGACTTGGGGCCTGTGCACCAGACTCATAACGGGTCGGGCCTGGAGACACACCCAGGGGAACAGGGCGAGGGGGCTCTGGGTGCTGCATGGGAAGGAAGCTTTGGAAAACGAAGGCAGGTGTTCAGATTCCACGGGTCTGGGACGCGGTCTGGATGCGGGCCGGGTGCTCACGAGTGCAAAAACAAACAGGAAAAGACAGGGGCACTTGGGTGGCTCAGTCGGTTCAGCATCCGGCTTCGGCTCCAGTCACGATCTCACAGTTTGTGACTTGAACCCCTGCATCAGGCTCTGTGCTGACAGCTCAGAGCCTGGATCCTGCTTTGCATTCTGTGTCTCCCTCTCTCTCGGTCCCTCCCCCGCTCATGTCCTGTCTCTCTCTCAAAAATAAATAAAACATTTTAAAAAATTTAAAAAAACCACATTAAAACAAATTTTAAAACATCTTATAAAAGTAACTAAATAAAAAAGATAAACAAAACATTTTAAAAAATTAAAAAAACCACATTAAAACAAATTTTAAAACATTTTATAAAAGTAAGTAAATAAAAAAGATTAAAACATTTTAAAAAATTACAAAAACACATTAAAATAAATTTTAAAACATCTATAAAAGTAAATAAAAAATAAAACATTTCAAAAATTAAAAAAAACATTAAAACAAATTTGAAAACATCTTATAAAAGTAAGTAAATAAAAAAGATAAAACATTTAAAAAAATTAAAGAAAACATATTAAAACAAATTTTAAAACATCTTATAAAAGTAAATAAAAAATACAACATTTTTAAAAATAAAAAACCATTAAAACAAATTTGAAAACATCTTATAAAAGTAAGTAAATAAAAAAGATAAATAAAACATTTAAAAAAATTAAAGAAAACACATTAAAACAAATTTTAAAACATCTTATAAAAGTAAGTAAAAAAAATAAAACATTTTTAAAAATGAGAAAAAACCATTAAAACAAATTTGAAAACATCTTATTAAAGTAAGTAAATAAAACATATTGTCAGGTCACGTATATACCCTGCAAATGCTCGGTGTTTTTTTAAGGACAGTCGCAGACGTGAGCATCTTACACAAACAGACCCTCCTTTCTAGAATGTTCCCTTCCAGTCACCAGACCGAGCAGCAGAACACGGGAGAGGCAGCCCGTAACTTGATGCGTGTGGAATAAACACGTGAGAACAAAATCACAGCATTTGGAAGGAAACGGTCCAACGTTGGCTTTTTAATTTTGCTTGAATGTTTTAAAAAATGTACATTTTTGTGTCTGTTTGTTGGGTTCTGCGTGTTTCTTTTTCCAGGGCAGAAACGGTTCACCCAGAAGTGCTCCCCTGTTGCAAACACTGAGGGTGGGAAAGGTAAGATTGTCCCCTGCGTCCCACAGCAGAGGAAGCCGCCAGGACTCACATGTGATGCAACGATTTCGTGATTTAAAACTCTAGGGAGGGCCCCCCCACCCCGGCCCCCTGCCCAGGAAGGTGGGGGACATCCCAGAGGCGTCTTCCCCGGGTCCCTGCTCCTGCCTGGGAACATGGCTCAGCGGGAACGTGGCTCAGCAGACATGCGGCTCACGGCTTTGACCGACGGACCTTGTGACCTACTTCCTGTCCCTGAATTTTGTGTGCAGGAAGTTCAGGACGCGGGAAGGGCCGGCCTCGTGGGGGACGGTCGGCGTTTCCCCCAGCATCGTCGGGGAGCGTCTCCTCCGGCCCGTGGGGTTGGCCTACTAGTCATTTCAAGGGTGTGAGGGGCGGGAAGGCCACTTTTTACTGTCTGTCTCTATTTCCTCGACTTTAAATGTTCGCAGGATTTCTGCAAAGAGTCCCCAGGTTTTCGTGGCTAAAAGTTCTCCATGTGCTTATACCTATATCATCGACAACTCGATCTGTGTGCCTCTATTTCTGTGTTCCTATCATCCAAATCTGTGTCTACATCATCTGTATCTGTGTCTGTACCATATCAGCGTCTGTGGTAATACCTGTGTCTGTACGTGTATCTATATCTGTACGTGTGTCTATTTCTGTATCTATAACTGTCTCTGGATCTTTGTATCTGTGTGCACCTCTCTATCTGTACGTTTGTCTATATCTGTGTGTGTATGTCTATCTGTATCTGTATATATGTATCTACACCTGTCCCCTATACTTGTATCTATATCTGTATGTGTATCTACCTCTGTATCTGTATTATATCTGTATCTGTACCTGTTTCTGTTTCTGGATCTGGATCTTTATCTGTATGTATATCTATATCTGTATGTATACCTGTTTCTGAATCTGTATCTGTATGTATATTTGTGTCTATGTCTGCATCTACATGTACATCTGTATGTATATCTGTATCTGTATCCATATCTATTCCTGTATATGTATGTATATGTGTATCTATATTTGTATGGATGTCTGTATCGACACCTGTATTTGTATCTAGATCTCTGTCTGTGTTTGTATGAATATGTGTACCTGTATCTGTATCTATATCTGTTTCTTTTTTTTTTATATCTGTTTCTTTATATCTGTTTGTATCCCTATCTGTATCTGTACCTGTATCTGTATCTATATCTGTATCTTTATACCTGTGTGTGTGTATGTCTATCTGTATCTGTACGTATTGTCATGTGTACCTGAGCTGTATCTGTACAAAGAAATTATGTACCTTTTTATTTGCAAAATACATAAATGTGTATCACACATTCTTAGAAGTTAACAAGCACATAGTAGCACATGATTTTTAAGGGAAAATGGGGTAAGAACATTATCCATTAAAAGGGAAACTAAATAGCAGTCCAATGCAGAGAAGGTAAAGAGTTCGAGCTCCCGGCTCTGGCATCTCGTCCCTGCGTCTATGCCTTGTTTCCAGAAAGATCCTACGTGGGCCCGAGCTGGGTCTGCCGGGCCCTGTCCCCTCCGGCTGGCCTCAGCGGCCCCGCCTGGAACTCGTGCACGGCTCCCGTGCACTGGGGCATTTATGGGCGAGAAGCTTGTGGAAACTTCCGAGTCCCAAAAGCCAGGTCTGTGTCCCCGTCCCTGCAGAGCACAGGACACAGCAGTGACTGGGACTTTCGGTCACTTTAATGTGTGCGTGAGGCATTCTCCATCCTGATTTCGTTCTGCAGACAAGTCTCTGTTCCTCTGCTGTTCGGGGTGGGGGGTGGGGGTTCCTTCCTGACGGGGACTCATTTTGAGTCATTACAAACGTGCGTGCGTGTCCAGAGATCTGGAGCTTTGAGGTGATGGTAAAACCAGTTGGTTTGGGAGCGAGGTATTCTGGGCGGCTGACAGCCTGTGTGGACATGATTTCTTGTTCAGTTTGCTGTTTGGACCGCGGACTAAGGCACACAAGCATTTCCTGCACACCCCGGCCTCACATTCTTCAGGCTGGAGCCGTCCGGGCTGGGGACGGGCAGGGCCAGTCACAACGTTCCAGATCTCACTTCCGTCGGGCGTCTACCTGTCCGCAGGACGGGAAGCACTGGCCGTGTAAACGTCCGCGCACACGTGCTCGTCCGTGTGGAAGAGCCACCGCGTGAGTCCTGCAGGGACAGTGGCCGTGAGCTGGGACAGGCGGCCGTAGCTCCTGGAGTCCACACGCCCTGCGATGAAGGACCCCAGACACCCAGGGCGTGCACGGGGCCCGCTGAGCCCGGCCGCAACCGTGCCTGTCCGTGGGTCTGTCCGCTGCGTCCACATGCACCAGACCACGGCCGGAGACACCTCCTTGCAGCGTTTTTCACGCACCTGTCCCACTGTCCCCTGGCCAAAGACGAGAAAAAGAAAAGAAGAAGAAAAAGAAGGCTGTTTCAGCAACTACTGATGTCCGTAATCCTTCCTGGAGCCCCTTGACTCGGCCGGCGAGTGGAGACCTCCAGTTTGGGGGAGAAGAAAATGCTGCCACCCAAGCTGTCCCCCGAAAGTGCGGGCTGAGCGGCAAAGGGTGCCCGGCGTCCTGGCCACTTTGGTTCCGGGGACTCAGGACGCCTCTCGAGGGGACGCAGATGTGAACGGGGTCAGCGTCCTTCCGGGGCTTTGACGTGAATGAGTACGTGCGGGCGGCCGTCGAATCTCATTCCCTGTGGCCGCGGCAGGACTCCTGCTTCCCGCTTTTCTCCGCAGGAGGAGAGAGAGAGGGGAGAAAAAGAAAAGGGGGGAAAAGCCACCGGCGGGAGGAGGAGACAGGCCACCGGGAGGGGCTGCAGGCAGATGCGTCCCCAAGGACGGGGAGGGGGCTGCTGAACCTCCCTCTTCATCGGGATGCACCTGCCATGATCCGTGCTGCTACTTTTCCGGAGCCAGACTTCCCCAGGCACCCCCGCCCGCCCTGCCTGTGGATCCTGGCCCTCATACCGAATTCGAGGAACACATTCAATCCGTGCCTCCCGATGGTGCCATTAATATTTTAATTTAATCAGAATTCCTTGAACTTGCTTACCACCGCGAGTAACCTAGTTACCTGTCAGCCCCCATCAGGCTGTCATATTAGAAGGGATTGTCCTCGGAAACTAATCTGCTTTAAACGATTTCGTGGGGTGCTGGTCTATAAATCATGTCTGAGGCGCCCTGACACGGCCAGGCTTCCGTGGGTAAACACATCAGGCCGGCCTTACCGCGGGCGGCCCTGAGCTGTGCCTTATCAACTCCTCATTGATTCCCGCGAGCCGAGAGGTCACGGAAAATGTTCTCCTTTACATACGAAAACATTATTAATATAAGCGCGTGTGCGAGCAAACCGAATTAGGACGCACTGGGGCCTTCCCTGGCGAGCCCGGCTGGACTTGGACCCCACTCGCTCGTTCCCAACACGGTTCGTTTTGAGCTCGCCGACCGCAAGACAGGTGAGATGAACCATGAGACGTGGGGTCTAGCCAGGGGCCCGGCCACGTTCCTGCAGGGGACGTGGGAAGGACGGTCAGAGGGACGGTGTCTCCAGGAGCCCCGTGATGGGGCCACGTGGCTGGCGGGGTGTTTTCCAGGGTTCGGACAGGCTGTGGGGACACACAGCAGCCCACACACACATCCAGCCCGGGAAGGCTCATTTGAATTTGGCCAACGCCGAATTTTCTATTTTTTTATTGTAAGTTTTTTTTTTTAATGCTTATTTATTTTGAGAGAGAGAGAGAGAGAGAGAGAGAGAGACATAGAGTGAGTGGGGGAGGGGCAGAGAGAAAGAGAGAGAGATGGAGAGAACCTCAAGCAGGTTCTGTGCCATCCGTGCAGAGCCTGATGCAGGGGTTGAACTCACCAACCGTGAGATCGTGACCTGAGCTGAAATCAAGAGTTGGCTGCTTAACCAACTGAGCCACGCAGGCACACGTATGTTTTTAAATTATTTTTTATTTATTCTTCGATTTTTTTTTTCTGTCTCACCCACACCTGTTTCTGTACTTGGGATTTAAAGTTTCCTTAGACTGTAACCCCTTTGGCTCTAATGTGTATTCACACACATATGCTGGCGTGTGTCTGTCCTCACTTCCAAATGCCAAGATTCACAACGGGCACACCCAGGGGTGCAAATGGGGGGAGTTCAGTGGGAAGGAAGGGTCGACACTGAGTTCTCTGTTCGAGATTGACGTGCTTTACGGTGGCACGTTCGGTGGCATTTACAACGAATCTGGAAAAATCCTGAATGCGGGGGGACGCCGTCAGACTTTCCGAAGCGTCCCTGAATCCCTAACGAAATTATAAGCACGTCTGGGACACTGGGATCGAGTGTCCCATGTGACCCCAAGAGGCAAGGTTCTGTGAGACAGGCGAGATTTCCACTTGGAAACACTTGTGGGCCGTGAGCCATTTTCGACTGACGTCCCAACTGGGAATGACTTAGTCACCTCCGTGCGTCACCAGCTGGGCACAGCCATGGGCCAGCCGTCCCCTTGCTCAGGAACAAATACCAAGATGGTCCTATGTTTTGGCAAAGAATCTTCAACCCCGTTGTTTTTTTTTTTTTTTTTTTTTTTTGATAAGAGTTTAAAAATACAAGCGTTTGAGGCGAATGCTTTCACGGATTCCATTACAGAATCCCCGCCCTGTGGCATCTAGAATTGTGTCTTGGGCATGAATGGGTTCATCCTTCGTCCTGATGCTCAAGATGGGTGTTGGCATCGATTGTGGAAAGTCACGTCCACCTTTTTTTTTTTTTATTTATTTTTATTTTTTTTATTAAAAAAAAATTTTTTTTTCAACGTTTATTTATTTTTGGGACAGAGAGAGACAGAGCATGAACGGGGGAGGGGCAGAGAGAGAGGGAGACACAGAATCAGAAACAGGCTCCAGGCTCTGAGCCATCAGCCCAGAGCCTGACGCGGGGCTCGAACTCACGGACCGCGAGATCGTGACCTGGCTGAAGTCCGACGCTTAACCGACTGCGCCACCCAGGCGCCCCTGTCACATCCACCTTTTAAAAAACGATACTCTGAAGTTTTCTGAGTTAAAAGGACGAGGAGCTAGGAATTTTATTAATTTGAATGGGCTCGGCTGGATTTCTTTCCACGGCTTGTTTGCCGATAACTTGAAGGTGTGCTTTAGGTTACGGTCAAGCTCCGGGGCCGTTCTTGCGGGTTGGAGGAGGACGGGTCCACGTGCGAGTGCAGAGGGGCGGGGGGCCGGGGCCCTGTGAACGGTGGAGAAGGTGTGACCCCGCCTGGGTCGTCCATTGGGCAGTAACTACCATCCTGTTGAAGGAACAGGTGCATCCCAAAACCTGGGGGTGCAGCATTTTAATCAGCCTTCTAATCATGCAAAAAACCCCCACAACTATATGAACAATAAAATCAACTACAGTAGAAGCGAGAGGGACAGGTGTCTCCGAGGACAGAATGGGGAAAAAGACTGGGTGATTTACCCGCAATCCTGATTTGTATCTCATTTTTTCATTCCCAGGGTCCTCGTGGCACAGATTTCTCCCGTAAAACCCGGAGCCACGATCGCTGATTATTCATGAAATAATTATTCCCTGTAAGTCTCGGGCCGCATTGATATTGGAAACATAATTTCGATGCGAGGCGGTGAGCTCACAGTAATGACTTTGCCGCTTGGAGAATGTAACACGGTCACTTTGAACGACGAGACGCCTGATTTCTACAGATAGTGGGAAATAATTTAATTAGGTTTTATTTGTCCGCATGGGGCCGGGAGGGCTGGGTTGGCCCCTAAGCTCCAGTAGGGGTGGGGTGGGGTGGGGTGGGGTGGCACAGTTTGGGGACCCTGGTACCCAGCTTTCCCGATGGTGATCGTGTCCATGAGGTCATATTCCCATGAGGGGGGCCACCCTGAGTGAAATCTCGTAAGTGCCTCCCAATTAAAATAAAGGGGCGCCTGGCCTTTCAGTCGGTTCAGCATCCCACTTGGGCTCAGGTCATGATCTCGCGGTTCGTGAGTTCGAGCCCCGCGTCGGGCTCTGTGCTGATGGCTCTGAGCCTGGAGCCTGTTTCCCATGCTGCGTCTCCCCCTCTCTCTGCCCCTCCCCCGCTGGCTCGCGCTCTGTCCCTCTCTGTCTCCGAAATAAATAACCGTTAAAAACATTAAACAGTAAAACAAAACAAACAAATAAAATTAAAATGAAAAAAGCTTAAGCATCATTGCATCCCCAGAATTGGCCAGCGTAGACTTGTGATCAAAAAACTGTTTGTTTCTGTGAAACTCAAAGTTCACGGAGGACGGTGGCGGTTTCGCTGAGAAGTCACGTTCGATGGGACACGAACGCTCACCTTGCAAAATGTCTCTGCACGTGAGGGTTTCTGACTTGGTGGGACCTCGAGAGAGCGGAGGTCCCGGAATTTAATGAACCGAGGCTGTGGGGGTCACACTCAGTGGTTCTCAGGGGGTCACCCCTTTCTCTGTGTGTGTGAATTTGCAGAAAATCCGCAGAAAATACTTCACCTGCTGTTGCTAAAATGTGAAGGCTGAGGCTGCTTCTGTTTTGGGTCCCTGTCTCTGATGACCAAAGTCATCCCTCCGTAGCTGATGGTGCTTTTGTGACCTTGTGTCCTTGGTCCCACGTCACCCACACACCCCCCCGCCCACCCAGTGCTCACCGCTGGGCCCCCACGTAACCCGCATCTGCCCCAGACATCCTCTGCGGGGCCCAGGTGCAAATGCACCTGTAGATGCCGAGGGAGGACGCTTGTCCCGGAGGCCATCCCGTCTGCAGAGTTTCTGAGGGACCACGGAATATTCTGGAACCTTGCTGGAAACAAAGTCAGAGGAAGCCACGGCTTCCCGTCCAAGACAGGTGAACTCCGCAGCATGGGGACTGGGGTGCAGGAGCCAGCCACAGAAGGATGCACACATGGGCCACGGGTGGTGTCCCCATGAGGACACAGAGCGCTGACCTGACAGTTCCCAGGTCCCACTGAGGACGCTCAGACCCCCTCCTTTAACAAATCACGGTTACATCCAGCCCCAGCAATCCCAGGCGAGACAGAGACCCCGCCGGCCACTCGAGAAAGCCCACATCCTGGAAGGTCACCTGCCTGTGACCCCAGGACCCTTGTACGCCCTTCCCCAGAAGGTCTATTTTGCACAGACCAGCTGCCAGGCTGGGCAGGCAGGAGGCAGACTTCTCAACCCAATTTTTTTTAACTCAGGAAAATCACACGTTTTCACGCACGACCCGGAAACACTGGGCGTGTGGGTCTGTCCTCCCCACAGCCCTCAGTCTGTCTACACCATGCAGTCTCCTCCTTCCGTGGCAAGAAACAAACTCGCTTGTCTTTTTGTAATAGTGGTCGTCAGATAGTTCACGGATTTTTACATCGAATGAGCCACGGTGGTGCCACATGGTGCTCGACAATTGTTCATTAGACCACGCCTCTGGGGTCCCCGGGGGCAGCTCTGTGTCTCCTTGACCGGTGTAGCAGTGCTCATACCGGTGAACGGTACTCGGAGCTCCAGCACGTGCCAGGCCGGTGCGTGTGTCCAGCCCAAGCCAATCCACATCTTATCGTTTTTCCTTGATGATATTTTCCAGGCTGATGATATTTCCCTCCGAGGCAGGGGGGGGCGCGGCTGTCTGCACATGCGCACTTCTTGGCTGGCATCGGCTACCCCAGGATGCAGGGGCCCCGCGCAGCGGCACCTAATTAGCATGGGTTTTATGGCCGGACGTGGAAAAGCCGGGTCGATACTCGCAAACGTCGTAAGAACAAGTCGACCCCGCAGCGGACCCACCACTTTGTGGGACCTTGAAGGCCATACACTGTGGCAGACCCGCCCCTGCCCCGAGCATCTGGGCCCGCCTGGGAGGTGCCCACCTGGGAGGTGCCTACCTGGGAGGTTCCCACCCATGAGGTATCTACCTAGGAGGTGCCTACCTGGGAGGTGCCCGCCTGGGAGGTGCCTGCCTGGGAGGTGCCCACCTGGGAGGTGCCCGCCTGGGAGGTGTCTACCTGGGAGGTGCCCACCTGGGAGGCGCCCACCTGGGAGGTATCTACCTAGGAGGTGCACACCTGGGAGATGTATACCTGGGAGGTGCCTGCCTGGGAGGTGCCCGCCTGGGAGGTGCCTACCTGGGAGGTTCCCACCTGAAGGTGTCCACCTAGGAGGTATCTACCTGGGAGGTGCCCACCCATGAGGTATCTACCTGGGAAGTGCCTGCCTGGGAGGTGCCCACCTGGGCGGTATCTACCTGGGAGGTGCCCACCTGGGAGATGTATACCTGGGAGGTGTCCACCTGGGAGGTGCCTGCCTGGGAGGTGCCCGCCTGGGAGGTGCCAACCGGGAGGTGTCTACCTGGGATGTGCCTGCCTGGGAGGTGCCCGCCTGGGAGGTGCCCACCTGGGTGACGCAGGCAGACGACCCGGCACGCCGTCCCCTCTCATCTGCACAGGCAGTGTTGAACCTACCTCCACAAAATTGGCTTTCGCCTTTTTCAGGACTTTAGTATTCCGCGCATGGCGAGAACAGAACATGCCCCCGACTGGTTAAGATAACGCTGGTCATCTGATGTCACGTGCGCCTGCTGCGACGAGGTTATTGGCTTGCAACTTGCAAGGCATTTGCGTTGTGGCTCAGAGTCGATGTGGGGCGTCGGGGCCCCGGTTCCCATCCGGGAGCCCTTCCTGTCCTGTGCCATCCGTAGGCGTGTGGGCACGTGGTCAGCCCAGCAGGCAGAAGCCAGGGCTCCCAGGCAAACCTTCCGTATCAATTATCTGTGAGCTCGAGGAAGGGCCGTTTGACTTTTCATGAGCCCGTAACAACGTCCCCAGAGATGAGTGTGTGAATTTCCAGAGATCATTGCTTTTTCATGGTTTTGGATTTCTCCGCTCATAAATATGAACCATTTGGGTTTGCTTTTCGTCTGTGATTTTTTTAACGTTTATTTAGTTTTGAGAGAGAGACGGAGAGAGAGAGAGAGAGAACGAGTAGGGGAGGGGCAGAGAGAGGGAGAGGGAAACAGAATCGGAAACAGGCTCCAGGCTCCAAGCCGTCAGCCCAGAGCCCGATGTGGGGCTCGAACCCACAAACTGCGAGATTATGACCTCAGCTAAAATCGGACGCTCAACCGACTGAGCCACCCAGGCACCCCTTTAATCTGTGATTTTTGCATGAAATATCTGTATTCTGATTTGCACTTGAGAGGTCTTCCTGGAACGAGGGCCGAGCCATCTCGGCAGGAATTTGAGTCTCCTGGTCTCCGAGGCCATTTGAGTCGGGCTTTGTGGACCTGAGCCCGTGTATCAGAGTTCGTAGTTCTCTGTCCTCACGTCCGGCTGCGGTCGCCCCTGACGGGTTTAGAAGCCGGGCATTCTAGATGGGAGGATGATGTGTTCTGGACCAAGAAGCACAAGCCGTCGTCCTCTCTCCAGCTGCAGATAAGGGCCCCGACCTGGGCAGGTGGACGCTACTCTAGCCTAGAAGTTTCTTCGCTATGTTGTCCGAGAGGCTGACTGGGAAACTGAAGCTATGTCGGATGTAGCTGGAGGCAGTCGAAGGCGACTGTGGGACGCTGGGTGTGGCCCTTCTGGCTGGAAGGGCGAACCTGCCTGAGGACTCCCCACTGTCCTGTGGGGTGACAGGTAAGGACTGGGGACAGTGGCTCGCAGGTTGGGCAGTGGTATCGATGCGGCTGTTTGGACCAGCATGTGAGTGCGGTGGGGGGTGGGGAGGATGTGCTCAAACACAAGATGGGGGGTCATCCAAAGCTGGAAGGAGCCAACTCGAAGGCTATCCCAGTGGCCAGGACTGAAATACGTAGAGATTTATTGGATTGTGACCCGTAGAGTAAAATACAAATGTTCAGTCCATGCTGACACAGGTTAATGATTCACTCTATGAGTGAATGGACGAGAAGCGTCAGCTCTTGGGTGTAGACACCCAACTTAGACAAAGAGGCGTGGAGTTTGGAAAGCAATGTGGACTCAACCTTTGCTCCTGCAGGACATAGACTAATGTCGGAGACGACAGGAAATGGCCGTGTAGACACCAGACATCAAGGACAAGGATATCGGTTTCCAAATGGAGTCACGGAGAAGTGGCCGGGCCAATCCCAAGTAGCACAGAGCTGCGGAGGGGACTCCTTTTCACAGCCTTGATGAAGGATCTGTTGTGTCCCCCCCACCCATGTCTATGAACAGCTCCAAGGCTGCAATGAATAAACAAAAATGCTTTGTGTTTGGCCTCAGAGCATCGGGGTCATTGTGTAGTTTCTGCACGAGAACACGTGGGTTGCATGGGGGCAGGTGGGAAGTGTTGTGTCTCATTCCCATCTTACGGGTACAAAGGAAGGAAGGAAGGAAGGAAGGAAGGAAGGAAGGAAGGCTGGCTGGCGGGAGTCCAAGCCCTTTCCTCCTGACCTGGGGTCTCATGGGGTGGGGTGGTAGGGGAGAGTTTCTCCTGTGGGTGGACACAGCTTGTGGGGGCCTGTCCAGCATCTGCAAGGATTGAGTGATAGGACTTTGGGGAGGTGGGGGCTTGCCCCAGCTTAGACTCCACTTCCAGTTAGAGACATGGAGGTGTCCCTTTCATGCGGAACAATGCCCTGGGTCAGCATGCCGAGAGGTTGACTTCATAATTCCCCTTCAGCCGTGTCATCCTCTCACGCCTGAGTGGATATTGGGCTGAGAAATTAGGTCCTTGACAGGGTCAATACATGTGGCACGTGCCACGTTTCCCCTTGAGCTTAGAGCCGTAAGAATGAGCCCATAATTGCATGATGGAGGGTTCTTGTGCAATGTAAAGCAGTGTGTGTGTGTGTGTGTGTGTGTGTGTGTGTGTGTGTTTAAATAAGATCTGTGAGACTAACTGGCACTCTGGTGGTGATGCTAGATTGTGAGAGAGCAGGGAGGCTCAATTATTTTGCTAATGCAGCTAAGTGGTGAGTCTGGAAATGGCCAGCCCCAGGCCTGATGCTTTTTCTTCTCATTTTCTGAGCAATCTAACTGAGAAGGAAAGAAGGAAGGAAGGAAGGAAGGAAGGAAGGAAGGAAGGAAGGAAGGAATAGAATGGGAAAGAGAAGGAAAAGAAGGGAGGGAGGGAGGGAGGGAGGGGAGGAGGGAAGGAGGGAGGGAAGGAGGGAGGGATGAAGGAAGGAAGGAAGGAAGGAGAAGAGAAGGAAGGAAGGGAGTAGGGAAGGAGGGAGGGAAGGTGGGAGGAAGAAAGGAAGGAAGGAGAAGAGAAGGAAGGAAGGAAGGAGGGAGAGAGGGAGGGAGGAAGGAAGGAAGGGAGGGAAGGATCGAAGGAAGGAAGGAAGGAGGGAAGGAAGGAAGGAAAGGAGGAAGGGAAGAAAGGTAGGAGGGAGGGAGGGAGGAGGGAAGGATGTGGGAGATCTAGATTCTGGTTCCATTATGTAGATAAGCGGGCAGTGGCGGATGGACTCACCCTTGGGGTTGACGCTCCCAACGGCAACTGATACCCTGGTGACTTTGCCTTCCTTGATAACCTCACGTGGCCCCGAACATCACCTGCTTCTGTCTGTTCAGAACCACTAACGATGGTTCAAGCCGGTTTGTTGGACTCCATTAACACTCTCCAGCCCATGGCCACTTTGTTGGACTCCATTAAAACCCTCCCGCCAATGCTTATTCTCATTATTTACCCTGGGTTTGTCGGTGGGAGCCCAAGGGGAGGAGACCAGCCAGACCAGCCAGCATGCTTCACTATTTGCTTTTTTTAAAAATTGTTTATGTGTTTATTTTTGAGAGAGAGAGAGATGAGAGTGAGACACACAGAGAGAGAGAAAGACAGAACCCCAAGCAGACTTCTCGCTGTCCACGCAGAGTCCAACGGGGGGCTCAAACACACAAACCGTGCGATCATGACCTGAGCTGAAACCAAGAGTGAGATGCATAACCTACTGAGCCACCCAGGCACCCCTGACTATTGCTTCTTCTGTATTGCAGATTCATTCCTAGCCTTCACTCCCGCCCACCATTTGACCACTGTTTTCAGACATTGTTCACAAATTTGCCAAATGAATGCAGCCTCACCCTTGTCCAAGACGGTGGATGATTGTTCAAGATACTGCCACCATGTTTTCTGGCAAAAAAAAAAAAAAAAATTGTTGTTGTTGTTGTGTGAATATGGGCAAACGTGTCCAAGGACAATGAGCCAATGGGTGTTTGGCCAGCATCCACCAGCATCCATAGGTACGAATGCATCTCTGTGATTCCGTTGGTCACACCTCACGTGCTGCCTTCATGTCACACGTGACGTATGCCTTTTGGGTGCAAGGTTGAAGGGGAAGGAAGCCAACACCCCAGGAGGGAGGGACACTTGGGCTCATGCAAGGTACGGAAAGTGACTGACAGAACTAAGCTTGAATGAGCAACAGTCTCTAAATATTTGGAGTCTCTTTGGAGGAGGGATTCTGTGTCTCTACCTGACCCTGAAGGAATGCACGTAGCCTGACCCAGAAGCCACGGGCACCCATCAATTTTAGCTCCGCGTGCAGAGAGCTCCCAAGCATGGCTCCTTTGGTTGGACGTGCCATTCCGTGGCCACAGGATTGTGTTACTCTTGTTTTTACCAGACGCTCACGGTTGATGACCACGGTTTCCCAACTACACAAGACGCCATTGGTCAAGGAAGGTCCTCGCACTTGGTTGGCCCCAGAGCGCCCCTTTCTCTGCACCTACTCCCCAAGCCTCCGGTGGGATTCTGTCTCCTAAATAGAACTCCGAATGAGCAGGGGGACGGGGTGTCCCCGACGCGTCTTTGGGCTGCCTCCCTAGACACATGGGAGCCTAATGTCCCAGGAGGATGAGAAAGCTCTCCATTTTGCTCGTCGCCAGTGCCTTTGGGGGTTGGACAGAGACAGAGGCAAGAAGGAAACAGGCTCCCAACAGAAAGGAGGTAAGCCGGGTGTCATGTGCTGAAAGGCAACATCCGTGGGATGTCCGTGGATTCAAGCCAGCCTCAGCCCCAGCCTCGTAAGCCCTCAGCCGCCAGGTGGAGAGTATCCCGTGACCCCAGGCTCCCACGACGCTAGCTGGAGTCCTTGGTTCAGAAAGTTACACTTTCCCCGTCCTTTTCCTCTGCCCTGTCATTAGCTGGAGCTTGAAAGGGCAATAACTCTAATTGTCGATCCTGTGGGGTGCGCACAGCCCTGTCCTGACCTCGCTTCCCGTGCCAAAGAAAATGCTGGATTACGTTGCGTTTTCTTCATGTTCATTTTCCTGCCCACTTAACAAAATTATATTCAATGAGCTGTGGGAGAAATCCACATCAACGGGCCATGTAATGCAATTTCTGGTATATATTCAGGAAGGGGGAAAAAAATCCTACATTTTCTTTCATTTCTGTCAAAATCAATCAAATTGTACGAAACTGAACATAATCTCTTAGAAAGAAAATGAGGCATTTCCAGCGAAATAAGCCTTCTCTGCATGGTAACATGCACATATTTAAGAGGTCTCTGTTTTAGTTTTTTTTAATCATGCCTAATTAGTTTTTTTTAATCACCCACACAACTAAGGCTCTCGCCTGCATAATTTATGACATAGAGGGACCAGTGTCAGAAATCAAATGTTGTAAATTAAAAATAACAAGTTTGAGACTAGTGATTCAATTAAAACCCTAGAAAACATTGGATTATGCATAATTGAGAGCTTTTACGCACACATGCATGTCACGTCAGTCAGGGTGAATGGGAAGATTGGATCGGGGCTGTCGGGGGTATTTAAATCAACGTGGTAAAAAAATCAGAAAACAAAGGTGAGGTTTATCATTAACGTCCAGTGTTCAAAAGCAACACCAAGGGGTCTTTAAATTCAAGGCTTAGATGACAAGCTTTGTTTGGAGGGGAAGTTCCAAATTCCGGAGGCTGGTTGGCGGAGCGGGAGGGTCCCACTGTGGTTGTCTGAGGGCGCCACGCTTTGGGCAATGCTAACAGAAGGCTGCATCGAACAGAGCAGGGTACCCTCCCCGACAGGCCACAGGGAACCCATCTGGCTCTCTATTGTCCAACCAGTCCCACCCCTGCAATGCCGCCTAATGATGGCGAAGACGTGTCTACACATTCGTTTTCCAAGAGCACGTGCACGAAGGGTGGCGGTTTCCACAGAGATGTCTGAGGTCTGGCGCAGAGTGGCGAAGGTCTGGATTGGGTTTCAACGTCCCAACGGGGAAGGCGTAACTTGAATGCAGCTCAAAACGTCAAGGAAGGGGCCAGGATCTCCTGGAGAGGAAGGGATCCTTGGTGAGCGTGGGGGAGATCAGAGAGGCATCAGGAATGTCCTTGTGAAGGCAGGAGGCTCTGAAGCAGAGGGACGAGGCAGGCATCCTTTCCCCCATCCACCCCACACTAGCCAAGAATGAGCAGAACCAGTACAAAGCTGTGGAATCCTATTCCAGAATCTGAACATGCTGTCCTTCCTGGCAGGTGGGGAGAGGCAGGGTGCAGTCAGAGAAGGGGACCCTCCACCGGGCCATGTGCTGTCCCTAAACTGCTCTAAGGGGCCTTCTAAGGGGCCCAGGCACAGGAAAGCCTCACAAGGACCACCTGCTTTGACTGAAAAAGGATGGGACCACCGTTCCTGCAAACAGCTCTTGGGTCACTGAGAACCCATGGCTACAGGTGCAGAGGTCACAGGACACGAGCCCTGATCTGCCTCCCCCAGTGGGGCCCTCTCTGTTTCTCGGTTTCTACTTCAGTGAACTGGATAAAAGGTGCCCAACTCTGTGGGGTACGGGGATACCTGAGCTCCTACAGGAGGGACTTGTAGCATATCCAGGACCACCGTTTATGGCTAAACTCCTACACTCACCATTCAGGACGGGTTCGTTCAGGGCTTCTGAGTGAGTGGGTGTTGCGTTCCTAGGAAAGTCCACACTCGTGGGATGTGCCACCAGAGGACCCCTGTGCCCACCCATCGCCCTGCCTCGCGGCTTGTGTGACAGGTGGTGGGGAGCATCACCGAGCTGACTGGGGCTCGGTTTCCCCACGCTGGGGCAGTGAGAACGTCATCTATGCAACCCAGCCCACGGTTACTCAGGCAGTGGACGTGATGGATGGGGTAAAGGTAGGCATCTGAGGGACACTTAAATCAATGTAAATCGTGGTCTCTCTACTGATGTCAAAAGATTTCAACATTTCAACAGTAAGTGCGATGATCATTGTAAATCTTTTCTGAATATCTTGTATCAGATTGAAGGAAATCCCTTATATTTCTAGTTTTCCAAAATATTGGTCGATTGATTTGCTTCTTTTTTTTAAAAGACTTCTTTTTTTTTTTAATTTTTAAAATGTTTATTGATTTTTGAGGGGGGGAGCATGAGTAGGGGGGCACAGAGAGAGAGGGAGACACAGAATCGGAAGCAGGTGCCAGGCTTCGAGCAGTCAGCACAGACCCTGATGTGGGGCTCGAACTCAGGAACTGTGAGATCATGACCTGAGCCGAAGTCGGACGCTCAACCAACTGAGCTGCCTAGGCGTCCCGATGATTTACATTATTAAACCAGTTTTCATTCCTAGCTTAAATCGGACTCTGTGTGATTTATCTTTTTTTATGTCACCAATATTTTATTTGATATTTTTGTATCTATGTTCGAAAAGAGATTGGTCTGCCATGTTTCTTGGATTTCAGTGTAAGGGTTATGCCGGTGACATAAAATGAGTTATGACTGTTTCCTCTTTTTCTTATCTTTGGAATATAGATTTTGAGTAAAATTGGCATTATTATTCCTTAAAAATGTGGTAGAATGTACAGGTTACAGCCTTTTGGCCCCAGGTTTGTTTGAATCAGTGACTCAGCTACTGATTCAATCTCTTTTGTGGTGGTAAGACTTTATATTGTCTATTTCTTCGAATGTCAATTTTAACATCACATTTTTTTCATGTTGTTGAGTCTTTGACTCTGTAGTGTTCTATTGTATGCATCTATTTTCCTCTTGATTGGTTCTAATCGACTTCTGTTATTGTATTCATACTCATTTATGTGACGTTTTGCTGTTCTTTTTCTAATTTTTAAGGGTGCATTTGCACATTGATATTTTTCAAATCTAGTCACCTTTAAACTATGTATTTTGCAGTCTGCATGGGTATGAGTGGCATTCTTAATATTTTGATTTATTTTGTTTTCATTGTCTTTCAGTTTAGAGTATTTTCCAACGTCTCTTGTGACACATGGGTTATTTAATTTGGAATTTAATTTGGATATGTGGAAATTTAATTTCCAAGCATATGGACGTTTATATGCTTGGAAACACTACAAACACACACAAGCATACTATCTTAGTGTGTGCTTCCTACGTGTCCCTCGAATGTTGATCTTTTTTTTTTTTTTTTTTTTTTTGGCTTCTTTCTTCTTTTGGAGCATGTGAGTTTTTAATTTTTTATTATAATTACTGCCATCACCACCATTGTTAACTAGGAAGTCATATATCTTGTACTATTCTTGGGAAGGTTATCCTCAAGATTACAAATATGCCCTTGAATTTTCAAAGTCTAACATTAATTACTTTTATTTTCTTTCTAGACAATGAAAATACCTTAGAACATTTAACTTCATTTACGTCCCTCTGATTTATACATCATTGTCATGCATTTTCATTCTCCATACATTTTAACACCCTTAAGACATGATTGTTTTATAATGCCAATATTTATTTACAATTACCCACACAATTTGGCATTTTTATCACCTCGTGATTAAAATTCACTTCATTCCTTCATGAATTTTAATGTTGTATTTGGGTCATTTCTCTTCTGCGTTGAGTTCTCTTTATCATATTCCCTCTGGTAGAGGTCTGTTCGTAGCATATTTCGTCAATTTTTGTTTCCTGAAAATGTCTTGCTTCAACCCAGTGGGAAGTCTATGTCAGGATTTTGTTTGCTAGTCAACCATTGTCCCATTTTGTTCACAAGAAACGCTCTGAGCTAAAGACGGTCTTCTAAAATTTTTGTTAACGTTTATTTATGTTTGAGAGAGACAGAGACAGAGTGTGAGCAGGGGAGGGGCAGAGAGAGAGGGAGACAAAGAATCCGAAGCAGGCTCCAGGCTCAGAGCTGTCAGCACAGAGTTTGATGTGGAGCTGTCCGCACAGAGCCCGACGCGGGGCTCAAACCCACAGGCCGTGAGATCATGACCTGAGCCCTAAGTCAGACGCTCAACCGACTGAGCCACCCAGGCGCCCCCAGGAAGGCAACTGAAGGGACGCACCTTGTTAAGAGAAATGGGGCAACTTTGAGAAGATGTCCTGGGAGTAGCTGTGTTTTCTATGTTCTGTAGGTGCTGGTCAAGGCACAAGCCAATGGCACTCTACCTCTCAGCTGAGGTGTCCACCTTCCAGGATAACTCTGCACTGAGGGGAAGGAATGGAAAGTAGGGAGAGACAGAGACAGAGGCGGGGAAGGAGGCATGGGGAGGGACACAGAGACAGAGAGGAGAGAGACAAGGACGGATAGAAATAGAGGTAGAGATACAGAGAGAGGGGGGACAGGCAGGAGAAGAAGGGGGAGGAGGAGAAAAATTTCTTGCAGTGCCGTCCGACTTCCATGGTTCAAGGAAGGACGTGGGAAGGTGTGGTGATGTGAACACACAGCCGTGGCCACCCCAGGCACATGTGCTGAGTCGTGACAACCTTCCGTAGTCAGAAGGACACGACCTCCATGTGTCAACAACCCTAATGGCTTGTAAGTTCCCAATGGGGGTGCTTGTGTCTGCGGACTTTGCCCAGCAGTGCAGCCCTTTGGGGGCTGTGTCCCCGGAACCTGGGGGCTCTGAGCACGTTGGACAATGTCTCAGCTCACAGGAGCCCTACAGTGTGCATGAGAGCCCCACTTTCCAAACCTCAGCAAAGCCTTTGCTTCTGAGTCTCACCCCTCCTCCCCGCCTTGTGACACTAACGAGATTAGAAGGGGTCCCCCTGGTAACTGATGAAGGAGATTTTTAGCAGATCATTTTGTAGCGTGTAAACTCTTCCCATAGCTTCCAAATGGCGACCCTGTTAAGATACTTCCTATCAGCTCGTTATGCCATCGAGGCGTCGTCCGCCCACATGCACTCCTCCTCCCCCCACCCATGATTTCCGTTTCATTGCTCTTTGATGTATTATTCCTCGAAAGGTTTATTCTCGGAAATGCTCATGTTTTTCCATCAGGAAAATCAAAGCGTGGAACGTGTTACCGTGTAAGGGAATCTCGAATTTCCCTTCAGACGAGGGGAGGGAGCATTTCATCAGGGACGCCGGGGAGAGGAACCAAAATGAGATCGACAAGAAAAGTGTCTGTAATTTCTGCTGTCCGTGAAATCTGGGTGTTCTGACTGAAAAGTTAGAGAGGGGAAACACTACACTGCATTCTCAAATTAAAACCAGTTTCACGGGACTGAAAATTGAACACACATTGAAGCCGCAAACAGGTTCGCTTTCTCGCTGTGATCAGATGCCTACCGCGTCCTCCAACTGGGGCAGATAAAGATCAGATCCACAGTCAGCCCTTCAGCAATGCACAATTAAAATGTATGCTTCCCCCAGAGTCGTCAGGTTTAAGAACCCCCTCTCCCCCAACCAAAGGCCTTTCCAGGGACCCAAGGAAACCCAGAGGCTTTAAGGCTTCAGGCAACTCTCTGTAATTGCTACAAGACCTAAGAAGGTTTTGAGACCCTCTTGAGAAGGAAGGAATATTAAGAAAGGATGTCATAGTTTCCTGATTTGGGAGGCAAACCCTAAGAGACACTTAAATACAGAGAACAAACTGCGGGCTGATGGGGGGTGGGGGTCGGGGAGAGGGGAAAGTGGGTGATGGGCATTGAGGGGGGCACCTGTTGGGATGAGCTACCGGGTGTTGTATGGAAACCAAGTTGACAATAAATTATATTTTAAAAACAGAAAGAAAGGATGTCACGTAACCAGCAGTACAGGGTACGCATTTGGGTTTCGGTTTATTTTCTTTCTTGTGGACTCAGTCTTTGTATCGTTGCGACCTGTTTGATGTGGGTTGGATCGCATCCCAACAAAATGGCATTGGGATACTAACCCTTGGTGCATCGCAATGGTGCCTTATTCAGAAACAAGGTCATTGCAGAAGCAGTTAGGGAAGTTATGATGTGGTCATTAGGGCGGGCCCTAACTCAACCGGTGTCCCTAAAAAGGGAAACCCGGATGTTGACGCATGCAGAGAGGGAACACGACGTGGAATGGCAAGAAGATGGCGGCCTACAAGCCACGGAGGGAAGCACGGAACGGATCCCTTCCTCATGGGGCTCCGAAGGAACCAACCTTGCAGAACCCTTGATCTCACACTCCTGGTCTCCAGAACTGGGAGAGAGCACATGTGCGCCCTTGGTCTGGGGTCTGTTGTGACAGGAGCCAGGGAAACTCCCATTGGATTCATCAGTCTTGAGGGATCATGACGTCATGCAAAGCCGACTCAGAAGTTGGGCTGGTATATCCATCGGTCGTATCTATCCAGAAATGACTGTGTTCATTTGTAAGGAGATATGCTCACTCTCCAGACTGGCATCCACTTTTCTCCCATGCTGTGGCTCTGCTTTTCCAGGAAGATTCTCCCAGTCTGTGGGGCTCGGTGTTAACTTGGGATGTGTGGGTGTTGGAGGTGGTGTCCTAAGGGCACAGGGAGGAAGTCTCCCCACTCAAGATCCCTGGCTTCCCACAAGCTGGACACATTTGGCTAGAGTCTAGAGGATTGGGATTCTGGATTAGAGAGATCGTCCAACATCTGTACAACTTGGACCTGGGAACAACGATGACCCCATCCCCCCATGTCCAATGGCATCCCAACATTAACCCAAACCAACTTTGTCTATCTTGGGTGAAATACAGATGCATTTGTCTTCCGTCCTCTACCTGAATTGCCCCAATGGACACACAATCTTTATCACACATGGACACACACACACACACCGTAACACGTACACGTGCAAGAGAGACCTCTGAGCCGTTACTGGAGCCATGTTGATTTCAGTCTGCTGTGTGTGTGTGTGTGTGTGTGCACATCAAGAGAGACGTATAGTATCAGTATATCCTATAAATGGATGGAGATCCTGTCAATTTTAGAAAGTTGCATTTGCTTGAAGATATGACCGTTCTACCCCGCCTTCTGTTCTGGAGTCTACAGACAAACACAGTCCATGCGATATTTTTTGGGAAGAACCAATCACGCCCAAGTCTCTCTCTCTTTTTCCCCTAACAGTTAGCTATAAAAGCACCCGTGGCCACTTGGTCAGATGTCTGAATGTGTGTCCACTGGCCCAGGTAGGTGTGCATATTTTCTGTAGCTGCACAAATCAGCCAGCTCCATCGTTGCTGGGCCAAGTAGGCCGAATGTTTCTTCGTGAAGAAACCAGCTGGGGCCAGCCCACTGTTTTCATGTGGCAGAAATGACACAAAGCTGTGTTGGTGTCTTGTCACAATCCTACAAATACCCCAGACCAGGTGGCTTAGCACCATAGGAACTCATGTTCTCCCAGTTCTGGAGACCAAATATGTAAGATCTAGGCAAGGCAGGGTCATTGGGATCCAGGTGGGGCAGGGCTGCTGAGATCTGGGAGGGGCTGGACCACTGAGATCCAGGCAGGGCAGGACAGCTGAGATCCAGGAGGGCAGGACCACTGAGATCCAGGCAGGGCAGCTGAGATCCATGAGGCACAGGACTGGTAGATCCAGGCAGGGCAGGACCACTGAGATCCAGGCAGGGTAGGACCCCTGAGATCCAGGAGGGGCAGGGCCACTCAGATCCAGGCAGGGCAGGACCACTGAGATCCAGGCAGGGCAGGGCCACTGAGAACCAGGCAGGGTAGGACCACTGAGATCCAGTAGGCTCAGGACCACTGAGATCCAGGCAGGGCAGGACAGCTGAGATCCAGGAGGGGCAGGGCCACTGAGACTGAGGCAGGGCAGGACCACTGAGATCCAGGAGGGCAGGATCACTGAGATCCAGGCAGGGCGGCTGAGATCCACGAGGGACAGGACTGGTAGATCCGGGCAGGGTCACTGAGATCCAGCCAGGGCAGGACCATTGAGATCCAGGCAGGGTGGGGCCGTGCTCCCTCCAGTGGCTCCAGGGAAGGGAAGGGTCCTTCCCGCTTCCTCCAGCTTCTGGGGCTCCAGGCATCCCTGACTTGTGGCCATGTCCCTCCCGTCTCTGCCTCCACCTTCACATGACTTGTCTTCTATGTCTGGGTCGCTCCTCTCCCATTTCTTATGAGAATCATTTGGATTTAGGGCCTCCCTGATCCAGGATGATCTCAACTTGAGATCGTTTACTTAATCACATCTGCAAAGACCCTGTTTCCAAATCAGGCCCCAATTGCAGGCTCTGGGTGGGCATACATTTTAGGGAAAGCGACCCTATTTAACCTATGCATGTCATCTAAACTCTACCGCACCAGGGTATCACATGTGCTGATGGAAAGACGGCGTGTGTGTGTCTCAGTCAAGATGCCCACCTTGGTTAGCAAAGTAAGAATGTGCTGGCCCTTTGGTGGGATTTTCTGGAGCTCTCTCAGTGAGGTCCTCCTGGGACAGTTCTGTGCCTGGATATGGGCCGTTTTTCCAAGAACGGCTTGGTGAGCAGGACGGGAGGTGGTTTGCACAATCCAGCACGTGGTGTGGGAACTCTGAGTGCCGAGAACCCATTTCTGTTGACCCTAAAAGAAGGAGTTTTCAGAAAGTGATACGGTGAGGTATGTCTTGAGATAATGGACACACATCAATATTATGGTACATTAAATAATTGCTCAGAAGCTCAGGTTCCCAAATCCAAAACTATGCCAAGCAGAACAGCATACAGAATTCCCAAAATACAACATCAGAAAAACATCAAAGCCAGCAGACGTACCCACCGACAACTAGAACACTGTTAATTAGCAACAATGTGCTTTAATCTATAAATAATAAAGTGATCACAGCGCTCCCCAGAGAGGTGTGGAAACACACACGCACACACACACACACATCATTTCACAGACCGAGGTCAACACTTGAGACCAAAGCTAGCCATTTCCTTGGATATCAGGTTTGGGGTTCAACAGAGAGAGCGCCTTTTTGAAGGCAAAAGAGGCTTCCCCCAAATTAAAGCACATTGTAAGGACATCAGTTTCACCTATAAATAGTTCATTTGGGGTGAGATCCAACGAGGCTGTTTGGTTCTTGGGGGAATGGGATTCTGGCAGGCACAAAGCCCCTTTGCCACTCAGACCAACCAAAGAAAACAATGTTGAATCCGTAAACCACCTGGAAAGGACTTTTGTGAAGAATAAAAATTCATTTGGGGCGGATACGACCATTTGAAGTAATAATTTGTAAGCATTTACCGAGGAAAATATATGACAGTGATCGTGTGTAACGATCATACCCATTGTAAGTGCTTTTAATTTCTTCTAACTGGAAGTGATTGTCTTCTTCTGGAAATCGATCTACGTATTGATTTCCTGAGAAAACGTCTCCTGTTTTGCCACACAGCAGAAGGAAAATGCAACGGTGCCCTTACGCAATGGTCACCAAGTCTGAATCAGGGGGTGTCCTTTTTTGTGGCATTTACTTTTTTTATAGGAGTCCTCATACAGGTGACGTTCGGAGATGTGTGGGGCCCCTTTTCAGGAAGGGAATCCAATGGTCACCTGCACTGTGTTTTTTTTTTTGTTTTTTTTTTTATTGATTTGCAAGTTCTTGTGCCTGTTAGAAACACAGGGGTGAGGTGTTTTAGAATACGGTGTCCTGGGGCGCCTGGGTGGCGCAGTTGGTTAAGCGTCCCACTTCAGCCAGGTCACGATCTCGCGGTCCGTGAGTTCGAGCCCCGCGTTGGGCTCTGGGCTGATGGCTCAGAGCCTGGAGCCTGTTTCTGATTCTGTGTCTCCCTCTCTCTCTGCCCCTCCCCTGTTCATGCTCTGTCTCTCTCTGTCCCAAAAATAAATAAACGTTGAAAAAAAAATACGGTGTCCAAATTATTGCAATTTTTGGATAAATGGTGAAGGTGGAGGGCTTGTGATGTGAATTACTAAACGTAGACTCTTTTCCCAACAGATGCTGTATGTTCTCTGAGTCAAAGACAATCTCTTCTCTGTGATGATGTTTTGTTCCTTTCAGACAGGAGATTATATGGTTACTTATAACTTTTCCTTTAGGGGAGCTTGCCAGCCACTGTCCATGTTTGCCCTGGTACGTGAGCCACAGACTCTCTTAGCATTGAATGGTGTGACCCACGCAGTGGCCGTTCTCCTTCAGGGACGTGCGTGTTATGGCAGCCACAGAGCTGACTGTTACACTCCCTTGCATTTTGGTATTTATAGAGTCTCTCGCGACCTTAGGCTCCCCCAACATCTTGTCCCTGAGCCTGACCTGGGTTTCCATTCCTCTCTGACCCCTGAAGTTTCAAATCCAGGACATAGCTCTAGAAGAGGGACGGCATCATGGACACTGTCATCCTACATCATGCAGTGCTGTTCTGCGTCTTTTCTGTCAACCAGAGGGAGCAAAGAGGTAGAGACTGGTCCCCTTTAAGCGAGACCAGGGGGTGATTGTACCTTCCAGGGGACACTTGGCCAGGTCTGGAGACACTCTTGGTTGTGATGATAGAGGCAAGGAGGGTATTGGCCTCCGGTGATTGGAGAGCAGAGATGATGTTCGATACCTTACAATGCACAGGACGGTACCCAAAACACAGAACTATCTCACCCTATTACAGACTTAATGCTTCTGTCCCCCTCCATTCCCACTCATATATGGAAGCCCCAACCACAATGGGATGATATCAGGAGGTAGGGTCTTTGGGACATGATCAGGCTTGAGGGTGGGGCCCCCACAGTGAGATTAGTGTCTTTGTAATCTTTCCCTCCTGCCGCCCCCCTCATTCTTTCCACCATTTGAGGACACAGCAAGAATAAATCTGTCTGCAGGCCAGGAAGAGAACCTTCTCAGCACCAAGCCACACTGTCACCTTGACCTCAGACTTTCAGCCTCCAGGATTTTGCAAAACCCAGGTCTGTTATCTAAGGTTCCCCATCGGTGATATTTTGTTATACAGCCTGAAATGACTAACATGCAGCCCACAGGTTAATAGTGCTGAAATTAGGAACCCTGACATAGACTCTCTTGTGGGGTCTTTTTTGGGTAAAAAAGGCTTCAAGCAAGTACAGGGCAAAAATGCAGATTTAGAAATAATCTCCTTCAAAAAAGAAGAAAAAAAAAAAAAACCTCATACAAACACAATAGGGTAGGGGCCAGAGGGCTCATGAGTAGAACTGGAGAGTCCCCAGGGTAGCTCATTATGGTCTGATATCCCTAATCAGGGGGGAATGGACAAACAGAAAGACTCAGGTTCAAGAGCAGTGGGCTGGGTCCGTGCACCAGGCAAATAATCCCAACAAGGTCCTGAGTCTGAAGTTGCAGGATACATGGACTGGGTATAAAAGTACAGGGTGTGTCTTGTAACAAATGCCAGCGGCAGCCTGGTGGTTCAATGAAACAGCCACAGGATCTGTGAGCTCAAATTCCTTTCTTGTGGCTGCAGTGTAATGACTAATCTCAATCCCTTTTCTTTTTCTTTTAGCAGAGAGAAACTTTAGTAGGCTCCGCGCTTAGCAAGGAGCCCTGGGACTTGATTCCGTGGCCCTGGGATCATGAGCTGAGTCGAAATAGAGTGTGATGCTCAACCAACGGAGCCACCCAGGTGCCCCAATCGCTTTTCTTTTTTTAAATATGAGTAACAGTACTAATTAAGAATAGTACGCTTCAGGGTTGGAGGTGACAGGGACAGTTTCCACGGAACTGGAGATCTCAGGCTCAGAAGATGGCATTAAAATGGGGTCAGGGAGGGGCGCCTGGGTGACTCAGTCAGTTGAGTGTCCGACTTTGGCTCAGGTCATGACCTTGCCGTCTGTGAGTTCGAGCCCTGTGTCGGGCTCTGTGCTGACGGCTCAGAGCCTGGAGCCTGTTTGGATTCTGTGCCTCCTTCTCTGTCTGCCCCTCCCCCACTCATGCTCTGTCTGTCTCTGTCTCAAAAATAAATAAAAACATTAAAAAATTTTTTAAATGGGGTCAGGGGACAGATAGCATCACAGGGCTAGGGTTCCATGGCATCCTGTCTTTCCATTTACTGGCTTTTGTGTCCAACTGTTTTGACATACTTGTGCATCATTCTACATGACAACAGGTGGCTTCCAAAGCCACTCTTGAAAACGGCTGTGAGGGCTCCCTGTCTGCACCACAGTGGGCATTTCGCACTGGGGTGGTGGACACCTGATGGACACCATGCCACAGGATGGCCCAGCTGTCCCCACTCTGTGTCGTGCCCCTCATGTGGGTCTCCCCTCCCAATCCCCCCAGTGCCCACCCCTGAGAGCCAGGGACAAGGGGGCTTACAAAAATCTGTGCTGCCTTTTTCCTGCTGTGCTCATACAGCCGTTCACCGTGAGACTTTCAGTCACTTGGAACGGGTTTCAAGGGCAAATAGAGACACTTAGCGATATAAATCACTTCTCCACAGTCACACACCCAGTTCGGGTCACAAGACAGTGGTTTACATAAGAAATGATTGATCGTGGCCTGAAAGCTTCCCTGATTAATAAGCATTTTCATTTGTGTGTTCCAATGAGGAGATCTTTAAATTAATTAAAGAGGCTTGCGGATGGGAAGGAAGGGTTGCCAGCTTGAGGACGCTTTGATTTTCTATCAATATTCTCCGTGAGACGTTATCGTCGCACGTTTGTTTTTGCAAACACCCGCTCCGTATGCCGCAAATATTAAAGCCTCGTTAGTGTATTTGCATCCAGCGCTGGCAGCCCCCCCCCCCTCCTCGTGGCACAGCTCAGGTGGGGGCAGGAGTCATCCATCAGTGTCCTGTGTGGGAAACCTCTGGAAAGAGTACGGCTTTGGTGAGCAACGTGCTGGAAAGCCCAAGCCTGCATCGCACAGGGAAATGACCAGGGCAGCGGGCTGGGCGCACAGGGGCTCTGTATCGATGTGGGTGCAATCCCGTGTCTCATTAGACACACACACGTGTGTGTCAGTCATGTGAGCAGATGGAGGCCATCCTGGATGGAGTGATGGTCAAGGGGTCTGTTTTCCCTTTGCTGTTCACTCGGCTGTCTCCCTCGGGAGCCTAGACCAGCAGCTGGTCATCAGTAGGTGCTCAATAAATGCTGACCAGTCATTCAGGGAAGGAGCACATGCCCACAGGGATTAACAGCACGGTGGCCTCGCAGAAGGCTGTGCAAAGCTCTTGGGAGGCACACACGTGCAGAGGCAAGATGGGGTCACCCCACACAGGGTGGGGAATGCCAAGGAAAACGCGTAGAATTTCTCCGTGGGAGACCAGCGATGGAAAATGTGTTTTGCTCTGTGGGTAAGCACTGGACAGGTGCCAACTGTCCCAAGAGGGTAACTGGCAGACACGCTGTGAGGTCCCATCTGGTCTCACGGGCCAGAGGGCTATTTAAGGGGAAGGAGGCTTAAAGCTGCTTCCTTTGTGCCCCAGGTTTTGCCTCCTTTTGCTACGAGTAAAGGAGAGGCATTGAGATTGCGGAGCAAGGTGTGTGGACGTGAGTGTGAGGTCATATGGAGCTTATTCTGGGGATGGGAGGCTCAGGTGACAGAAAATCCTCAGGGGCACGAAACCATTAGTGCAGTCAGGAAGTGCTCACGGCCAGGAAACGCTGCTTAGCCCGAGCCTCCGCGTCTGATGTAAGAAAAACACAGCTCGAGGGTCTTGTGAAAGCCTCAGTCACTCCCTTCCAAGAAAGAAGAGTGTTCCTTTTATAAACGCAAAGGGCAAGAACACGAATGCTGAGGGCCTTTCGCAAAGCATGATAGGGACCCTGACGGGGAAACTGCAATGCAGTTTCAAAGCTCCTATGTCCCCGTGTCTTTGTGCAGTGCCAGGGGCTGTGAATGAAGCAGGTAGACAACACACACACATGCACACAGACACGAATTTGGGTTAGTTTTAATGCATTATGATACAAACAAACAAGTAAGAATCTAAATAAGATGAAAATTATTTCTCTGTGTCATGATATGAGGCCAGAGAGGGGAAGGCAGGCTGTTAACAATCCAAGAGGTCAGGTATCCTTTATGTTGTCACTGAACTGTCGTCAGTGTGAGACTTCCTACTCGTGGTGCAAGATAGCTGCAGACACTCCAGCCCTCACAACTGCATTCTAACCAGCAGGGGAAAAAGTGGAGAAGAGATCATTCTTACTCTTTAAGCAATTAAGGAGATTTTATTGGCCTGACACATTTCTGTTTATGATTCGTGGGCCCCAAGATAACTGCAGACACTGCAGCCCTCATGACTGCCTTCTAACCAGCAGGGAAAAAGTGGAGAAGAGCTCATTCTTGGGCCCAGAGGTTATCACGTGGCCATGCATAGCCGCAAGGGAGCCCCGGATGGTCAGTCCCATCAAGTGGGGATGGACAGCTCCTCAGGGATCCCCTGAGAGTTTCTGGCACCTTCTCAGCTCTCTGCTTCCCTCTGTGTTTCACACTGGGCTCTCTTGCTGCAGATAGACATCCTCCAGGACGTAACTTGGCGGAAAATGAGCCGCTGAAACTCGGGATTCAAACAGTGTGAGCGTCTCTCTGTCAGTCTTGGGTTCGCTGATTAAATTCCAGGAGAGGACTGAGAACTCCAACTCGTACTGTACGTCTGTCCCTGGACTTATCTCTGCATTTGAGAAACGTGATCAGTGCCGTTTTCCTGGATGAAATGACATTTTCTGTTAAACTTTAATGAAAAGGCAACCTGCAGAATGGGAGAAAGTATTTGAAAACCACATATCTGATAAGAGACTAATGTCCATAACATACCGGCACTCCTACAACTCCCTTGTAAAAAAAGAAGTAATCCAGTGCAGAAATGGGCAGAAAACATGAACAGACACTTCCCCGAAGAAGATATCCTGATGGCCAACAGACACATGAAAACATGCTCAACATCACTCATCATCAGGGAAACACAAATCAAAACCACAATGAGATACTACCGCACGGCTGTCAGGATGACTAATATTAACAACTCAGGCAACAACACAGTGCCTGGGGGGCTCAGTCGGTTGAGCATCCGACTTCAGCTCAGGTCACGATCTCATGGTTCGTGGGTTCGAGCCCCGCGTCGGGCTCTGGGCTGACAGCTCGGAGCCTGGAGCCTGTTTCCGATTCTGTGTCTCCCACTCTCTGCCCCTCCCTTGCTCACTCTCTGTCTCTCTCTCTCAAAAATAATCATTAAAAAAAAAACTCAGGCAACAACAGCTGTTGGCAAGGATGTGGAGAAAGGGGATCCCTCTTGCTCTGCTGGTGGGAATAAGCTGGTGTAGCCATTCTGGGAAACAGTATGGAGGTTCCTCCAAAAACTAAACATAGAACGACCCTACGACCTAGCGATTGTACTGAAAGGCATTTATCCAAGGGATACAGGTATGCTGTTTCAAAGGGACACAAGCACCCCCATGTTTATAGCAGCACTATCGACAAGAGCCAAGGTACGGAAAGAGCCCAAATGGCCATCGATGGATGAATGGATAAAGAAGATGTGGTTTATATATTCAATGGAGTATTACTCGGTGATGAAAAAGAATGAAATCTTGCCATTTGCAACTACGTGGATTGATCTGGAGGGTATTATGCTAAGTGAAATGAGTCAGTCAGAGAAAGATGAAAATCATTTGGCTTCAGTCATAGGAGGACTTTAAGAGACAAAACAGATGAACATAAGGGACAGAAAGAGAAAGAGTCTTAATTACAAAGAACACAATGTCAGCAGAGGGGAGGTGGGGGGGGGGATAGGGAAACAGGAGATGGGAATCCAGGATACACAAATCTCCACAGTTCATCCATGTGGCATTTAAGCCATAAACCCGAAAAATTATAAATGAATGGGGGGGGGCCAATGCTGCGTGGGAGTTAAAACTGTCCTTCCAACCAAGAATTTGGGGGGCTGTTCTTTAAAATACTTTGGTTCCCGGGGGCGCCTGGGTGGCGCAGTCGGTTAAGCGTCCGACTTCAGCCAGGTCACGATCTCGCGGTCCGTGAGTTCGAGCCCCGAGTCGGGCTCTGGGCTGATGGCTCAGAGCCTGGAGCCTGTTTCCGATTCTGTGTCTCCCTCTCTCTCTGCCCCTCCCCCGTTCATGCTCTGTCTCTCTCTGTCCCAAAAATAAATAAACGTTGAAAAAAAAAATAAAATAAAAAAATAAAAAAAATAAAATACTTTGGTTCCCGCTTCCAGAAGTGGGAGAGAATAAATTTCAGTTGTTTGCAACAGAAAAGTGACATAAAATACCTTGGTTCTCATTAAATCCCCCTTAAGCGATTCACATCGTCTCACTTGATGGGAAAGGAGTCATTACACTTCTCTTGACAAAACCCCAAGAGAATAACAACGCACCTTCTGGAAAACGGGCAGGGGAGGCATTTGACCTTGTTGTTTAAGCGAAAAGAGTCCGTATGTGGTCTGCATGGGAGGCTGGGAGGGGGCTTTGGTTTGCATCTGAAAAACGCAGCATCTGGGAGTTTCTCTCTGAACGAATGCCACGTTTAAGAAGCATAATAGTGGCACCCGGGTGGTTCCGGGGACCCACGGCTCTGGGTGCAGGCTGGCCGCTAGCACATCACCATGCCGTGGCCTTCTGGAAAGCTGCGGCCGGGCTCGTGTGCTGTCTGCTTCCATGAACAGCATCCTGGACATTTCCCCGAAAGGACATCGGCCAATTACGATTTCAAATCAAACGCTTTCCTGATGGGTGGGACCGCAAATGTGAAACGCTTTAATTCTTAGATAATTTAATGGTTTGCATCTGGGGCTCTTCCCGCGGCCAACTGCCAGATCACGTTTCGCTTGCGAGAACTGTTTGCAGGCTGTGTCTTGTTTAATAACGATTTAAATGCTGAAAATAAATGTTTTCCTTTCGGGGGGCCATATGTTCATCAGCCGGCGTCTGGGGCGGCTGTGGCCTCGGTCGATCCCACTTGCGAATCTCCACGTGCAATTGACAGATGAGAACATCTCTAAGCCCTCAAGGGGTTCGCGTCTACTTTTCACGCGGAGGCTGATTGTGAGAGAACGTCACGTCCGTGGGAAGATGGCAGCCTTTGGGTCTCTCGCAAAAGGGCAGTGATGCCCGTGGCTGAAGGCGCCTTCCCCGCGCGGACCCGGGGTCCTGGCGTGTTGAAGACGCCGAGAGTCCAGCTGGGGAATTTACCTGGGGGCCCAGCAGTGATGCTGATGTGTGTGGAAACGGGCGTATGGATAGAGGCGTGCAGCCGGGGCAGGTGTGGACGTGGATACAGGCGTGGAAGGCGATACCTAATAATAGTGGACGTGAGCTGCAGGTAACCTTGAAGCAGCAAGGGCACGACACGAGAGCTAAGCGTTCACGGGGATGCTACAAGCAGGACCTGGAAACCACAGGAAGCACCAGACCCCGGACCCCCGCCCCACCTCCTCCATGCACGGTCCTACCTGTCAGGGCCGGGTGAGTCACTGCACACGTGGGGGTCATCTCATCTGGCTGAGAGGACTCGTGAGCCAGGCTTCAGGGACGAACGGGAGGTGCAGGTTGGGGGTACGGCTATAAATATTCCAAAGAGCCTGGCTGCCCCACACCAAGCAAGGCAAAGCCGTATAATTTAGTCCCGTCACGCCTGAGATTTTGCACACAGTTTTATTTTATTTATTTTTCAATGTTTATTTTTGACAGAGAGAGAGAGAGAGAGAGCATGAGCAGGGGAGGGGCAGAGAGAGAGAGGGAGACACAGAATCCGGAGCAGGCTCCAGGCTCTGAGCTGTCGGCACAGAGCCCGACGGGAGGCTCAAACTCATGGACCATGAGATCGTGACGTGCCCCGAAGTGAGATGCCCAACCGACTGAGCCCCCCAGGCGCCCCAATATTTTCATCAATAGCTCTATGGAGGTAGGATCGATATACAAAACATTACACATACTCTGGGGGTAAAATTTGATGAATTTGAATGCATACAAACTCCCACACTGCCATCAACACAATCGAGAGGATACACACACCCCAGACCTCCCAAAGTTTCCTTGTTTTCTTTTCACTTATCTACTTACTATCTGCCTTTCTTCTTTTTTTTTTTTTTTCTGCTGAAAGAACACAGAGCTCGAGGTCCAGTCCTCTAAAGTCAGAAGGGCACAACAGCATATTGTGAACAGCGGGCATCACGTCCTAAAGCGGGTGCGGCCGAAGTAGAGAAACGACCCAAGTGCCCGCCCGTCGACCCGCGAATAGAGAAGAAAACATGGTCCGTGCTGCGTTGGTTAAGGGTCCCATTTCGGTTGCAGTCGCGATCTCACCGTTCGTGGGTTCAACCCCTGCATCAGGCTCTGTGCCGACAGCTCGGAGCCTCCTTCGGATTCTGTGTGTCTCTCTCTCTCAGCCCCTTCCCTGCTTGCACTCTCCCTTTCTCAAAAATAAATAGGGGCGCCTGGGTGGCGCAGTCGGTTAAGCGTCCGACTTCAGCCAGGTCACGATCTCACGGTCCGCGAGTTCGAGCCCCGCGTCAGGCTCTGGGCTGATGGCTCAGAGCCTGGAGCCTGTTTCCGATTCTGTGTCTCCCTCTCTCTCTGCCCCTCCCCCATTCATGCTCTGTCTCTCTCTGTCCCAAAAATAAATAAACGTTGAAAAAAAATTTTTTTTTAAAAATAAATAAACATTAAAAAATTAAAAAAAACAAACAAACATGCCTGACTGTTGGATTCAGCTGAGGTCATGACTTCACAGTTCGTGGCTTTGCGCCTCCTTGGGATTCTCTCTCTCCACCCCCCCACCCCCCCCCCCCCGCCGCCCCTCCCTTGCTCACGCTGCCTCTGTCTCTCTCAAAACAAATAAATAAATATACTCAAAAAACTTTTTTTTAAAAAAAGAAGCTGAGCGCCTTCTACCAAATGGTATGGCTATCGGAGCAACGCGTTCCCTCCGAAAGCCTGGACGCGTGAGTCTGGGAGGAGTTTCCGGAGGGAGGATCGTAGCCGGGCTCCTGGGGAGTTTGTGTCTGCTGAGAACCTGCTGTGGGGTTTGATTCTCTCCCCAGATTTGGCTCAGCTGCCTTTTGCCCCAGAAGGTCTTGTGGGGAGAGTCCCATCAGGACACGTGTTCATTCCTTTTTTGAGAGAGAGAGTGAGTGGGGGAGGGGCGCAGAGAGAGGGAGACACGGAATCGGAAGCAGGCTCCGGGCTCCGACCCGTCAGCACAGAGCCCCACGCGGGGCTCGAACCCACAAACCGTGAGAGCATGAGCTGAGCGGAAGTCGGAGGCTCAAGCAGGCACAGACCCCGCAGAAATGGACAGATGCACCTGCATTGTTACTAGGCCACAGGGCGGCCGGGGGAGGGCCCTACCTCAGCAGGGGTGCGCCCTGACACCCTCAGGACGCCAAGGCCCTCCTCCCTCCCCTCCCCTCCCCCCCTCCTCCCCCTCCAGCCCCTCTACCCCTCCTCCCTCTCCCCCCCCTCCTTCCCGCCCTTCTCCCTCCTCGCCCCACTCCCCCTCCCCTCCTCCCTCTCCCCTTCCCCTCCAGCCCCTCCCTTCTCCTCCTACCCTCCTCCTCCCTGTCCCCTCCCGTCCTTCCTTCCCCTCTCCCTCATCCTACTCCCCCTCCCCTCCTTCCTCTCCCCTTCCCCCTCTCCCTTTCCCCTCCAGCCCCTTCCTTCTCCTCCTCCTCCCCTCCTCCCTCTCCCCTCCCCCTCCTTCCTGCCCCTCTGCCTCCTTGCCCCACTCCTCCCCTCCTCCCTCTCCCCTCCCCTCCTTCCTCTCCCCTTCCCCCTCTCCCTTTCCCCTCCAGCCCCTTCCTTCTCCTCCTCCTCCCCTCCTCCCTCTCCCCTCCCCCTCCTTCCTGCCCCTCCCACTCCTCGCCCCACTCCTCCTCCCCTCCTCCCTCTCCCCTCCCCCTCCCCTCCTCCCTCTCCCCTCCCCCTCCAGCCCCTCCCTTCTCCTCCTCCCCCCTCCTCCCTCTCCCCTCCCCCTCCTTCCTGCCCCTCCCACTCCTCGCCCCACTCCTCCTCCCCTCCTCCCTCTCCCCTCCCCCTCCCCTTCCGCCTTCTCCCCTTCCCCTCCAGCCCCTCCCTTCTCCTCCTCCCCCCTCCTCCCTCTCCCCTCCCCCTCCTTCCTGCCCCTCCCACTCCTTGCCCCACTCCTCCTCCCCTTCCTCCCTCTCCCATTCCCCTCCAGCCCCTCCCCTTCTTCTCCTCCCCCCGCCCTCCTCCAGGAACACATGTGGGCTAAGTACCTCCTAGACTCCCCAGCCCCCACACCCGGGCAATTTCAGGGTGAGTAATTTCCGCGCGTGCAATTATCCGTGGGCGTCGTGCAACAGGTCCCCGGAGCGCCGAGATGCCCGCAGCGCGCCTCTAATTGCGTCCAGACCGTAACCCCGGTGTGGCCTGTGTCCCGGCCGTGACCCTGGGCCCCCGCTCGGCGCGCCCACATATGGGACGACTTTCCAGGCTGATTGCTGCGACCTGATTGACGGAAGTTATGCAGAGGGTCTTGTCCAGGCTGCGCAGCTGCTGGGAAGAGAGATTCCGGGGGAGAGTGGGTTCTGCCCGCTGCAATTCCGGAGCCTGCGCTGCGATGGAGATGGATGAAGCTGGTCACGCCCAGGGCGGCGGGGAGGCCAGAGCAGGGGTGCGGGGAGCCGTACATGCAAATTATCTCCCATGGCCGGCAGCGTGCAAAAGGGGTGGGGGGTGGTGTGGGGAGAGGGAGGGAGAAGATGCGGGGGACAGGGGGGAGGGGAGGGAAGGGAGGGGCAGGGAGAAGAGAGGTGGGGGAGGGGCGACTGAGCAGGGGAGGGGGACGGGAGGAGGAGGGACAGGGGTGAGGGGAGGGGCAGGGGCACGGCCTGGATCCACACAGGGGCCCCCCTCTCGCTCCCTCCGGCCCCTCCCCGTCCCAGCCCTGCACGGGCAGGTGGGCTTGGGGCCAGAGCACAGGTGTCCCTCCGCACCAGGCAGCTCAGCCAAGGCCTGTGCTGCACAGACACTTCCAGAA
>NC_059343.1:967500-1017500 GCF_018350155.1 Leopardus geoffroyi
AGTTCCACACACAGAGGCGTTAACTTTGCGTGCCACATCCTCCGCCTTCAGGGGGCCTTCCTCTTTCAGTACATCAAACACCTTCAGTTTGCAAGCCGTGAACAGAGCCTGGCCGTCAAAAACAAGAGCAGCAAGACTTACGACGTGACTTGTGCAGTGCCTTTCGCTCCCACAGACCCAAAAGTTGGAGGCCACAGCTATGAAAACTATTCAACTTGGGCATGGGAGCTTCTTCTCCAGAGAACACCGCATGCAGGCTCCAGCGGGTACAGGGCTCGCACAAGACAAAAGCACATCAGTGAATATCAAGGAGAAAAACCGTCCCATGGGAGAAAATCCAATGTGTTCGTATGTGGGGCTGAACTGTGTTCCCCCCCGAGATCGATCGGTTGAAGCCCTAAGTCTCAGGACCTCAGGACGTGGCTGGATTTGGAGACAAACATGCCTGTCCTCAGGAGCAGAGGGTCCATGCAGCTCAGGACCCATGCTCACGCGGGTAATGCAAAAACCTTCTTCGCGTGCGGGGCGTGTCTGCTCTTCCAAAGGCCTCAGAACTAAGGACATTTAAGTGTGAAAGCGAGGGCACTGCCGTTCTTCATCTCGATCAGGCGTGTGGGGCCTTCTGTGGACAGACAGGGGTCTCACCCACCATCACCTGTACCCCCACCCGGCCACGCAGAAACCTCGTTTGACAAGTGACGCCACTGCATGAAGGGCCCGACGATGCTGGCTTCTTTCTAGAACTCTCACGATGCACTGGCAACGTGACATGTGCTCCCTGAGTCCCTACGGCCCCGTGGCTGGGTCAGCTGACCGCCGGGAGACCTTTCTGCGAGAGCAATGGAACACGTACGCGGAAGGAAACACGGGTAGGTGGGTAGATGGACAAAGGGATAGATGGTAGGTCAGGCAGACAGGTGGACAGTTTGAAGGCAGCTACACAGGTGGACAGGTAATCGATGAGGGACGCTGCGAGGCTACGTGCGGATGTAGGTGGCTGGGTGGACACACCACACAGGGACACAGGTAGGTGCCGGGACCTCAGCACAGCTGCACCACGTGGGGACACCGTGCGCATGGTTATTCCCGGGGGACTTAGGTATTTTGGGCACAGGATAGCACAACCACCTCTCCCTCCTGATCCCAGAACTTCTCTCCTGACAAGGCCGTCACAGGCGCCTGGCTGGGGCTGGAGGTGGGGAGGGGTGGTCCCCAGTCCCACACCCGCATCCCCACCTCTCCTCCAGCCGCCAGACGTGGAGCCCCGCCCAGCCCACGCACGGCTGTTGGCTCGGAAGCCGCTGGAAGGGCCGGCTACGTAGGGCAGCGAGAGGGGGGTGGAGACGAAGGGCACAGCTGGGCGGGTGTGTGCGGGTGCCCACGGGAGCGCAGGGACGGCCGTGGCCAGCCCCGTCCTCGGCAGATACGGTGCAGGATGGCCGGGCAGGCTTCTGCCCCTGCGCTGGCCTGGCGGGCACGGGCAGCCGGCTGTTTCTCGGGCGGCGTGTGACCGCGCACGCAGGAAGGAAACGGAAGCCGCGGCTACGGGCACCTGCTGGCCGTGGGCACCCAGCCAGCCCGCGGGCACCTAGCCGGCCTGCGGGTTCCCACCCCGCCTGCGACACTCTCCGGCTGGGCCAGCTGCCTCGGATCCCAAGGCCACAGCGGGAGGAACCCACAGATCCCTCCGGGCAGGGGGTGACCTCCCACCCGGCCTGGGGGGTGGCCCAGCACTTGGGCTCGTCTCCCAGGCTGGGAGAGGTCGGTCGGGGTGCACCGCCGGCCCCATGTGGGGTCCTGTGGAGCTCACCTTCAAACACCCCAGACACCGCGTCCCAGAGGGACACAGGCCTCCGCCCTCACAGCCCCGAGCACAAGTCCCACATTCCAGGCAGGACGAGCAGACTGGCAGGTCAGGTCACACGCTCTCGGACCCAGAAGTCACCAGCTCTGTGTCATGCCACTGACTGAAGGCAGAAAACCAGCTGGGGACACTGCAATGGGCTGAATAGGGGCCCCAAAACATATGCTGAAGTCTGAAACCTAGAACCTGGGAACGGGACCGAATTTGGGTACAAGGTCTCTGGAAACGTGAGTAAGTGAAGAATGTGAGATGAGCCCATCCTGGATCAGGGTGGCCCTAGGACAACGGCAGGTGTCCTTGTAAGAGACAGAGGAGGACACACAGACACACAGGAGAAGCCACGGGAAGGCGGAGGCAGAGACGGGAAGCACGTGACCACCAGCCCAGGGACCTCAGGAGCCCAGAAGCTGCAAGAGGCACGAAGGACCGTCCCCTGGAGCCTCTGGAGGCAGCACAGCCCCGCCTGGACCTCAGCGGCCCTGCCTAGACCTCAGGGGTCCCGTCCAACTGGGTCTCAGTGCTCTTGTCCTGCCTGGATCTCAGGGGTCCTGCCCCTCCTGGATCTCAGTGGTCCTACCCCGCCTGGATCTCAGCGGCCCTGCCATGCCTGGATCTCAGTGGTCCTGCCCTGCCTGGATCTCAGTGGCCCTGCCCCTCCTGGATCTCAGCGGCCCTGCCCCGCCTGGACCTCAGCGGCCCTGCCTAGTCCTCAGGGGTCCTGCCCCTCCTGGGTCTCAGTGGTCCTGCCCTTCCTGGATCCAATGGTCCTGCCCATCTTGGGTCTCAGTGGCCCTGCCCTGCCTGGATCTCAGTGGCCCTGCCCCTCCTGGATCTCAGTGGCCCTCCCCTGCCTGGATCTCAGCGGCCCTGCCCTGCCTGGATCTCAGAGGCCCTGCCCCACCTGGACCTCAGCGGCCCTGCCTAGACCTCAGGGGTCCCGTCCAACTGGGTCTCAGTGCTCTTGTCCTGCCTGGATCTCAAGGGTCCTGCCCCTCCTGGGTCTCAGTGGTCCTGCCCTTCCTGGATCCAATGGTCCTGCCCATCTTGGGTCTCAGTGGCCCTGCCCTGCCTGGATCTCAGCAGTCCTGACCCTCCTGGATCTCAGCGGCCCTGCCCTGCCTGGATCTCAGCGGCCCTGCCCTTCGTGGATCTCAGCGGCCCTGCCCTGCCTGGATCTCAGTGGTCCTGCCCCTCCTGGATCTCAGCGGCCCTGCCCTGCCTGGATCTCAGGGGTCCTGCCCGTCCTGGGTCTCAGCGGCCCTGCCCTGCCTGGATCTCAGTGGCCCTGCCTGGATCTCAGTGGTCCTGCGCCCCCTGGATCTCAGCAGCCCTGCCCTGCCTGGATCTCAGGGGCCCTGCCCTGCCTGGATCTCAGGGGCCCTGCCCTGCCTGGGTCTCAGTGGCCCTGCCCCCCCTGGATCTCAGCGGCCCTGCCCTGCCTGGGTCTCAGGGGCCCTGCCCTGCCTGGGTCTCAGTGGCCCTGCCCCTCCTGGATTTCAGCGGCCCTGCCCTGCCTGGGTCTCAGTGGCCCTGCCCTGCCTGGATCTCAGTGGCCCTGCCTGGATCTCAGTGCTCCTGCCCCCCCTGGATCTCAGCAGCCCTGCCCTGCCTGGATCTCAGGGGCCCTGCCCGTCCTGGGTCTCAGCGGCCCTGCCCCTCCTGGATCTCAGACTGTGGTCTCCAGAGCTGGGAGAGGACACACCCAGGGGTTTTAAGCAGTCAGGGTGGCGTCCTTCAGCACTGCCTGCCCAGGACACTCACACCAGTACCTTGGATGCTTTAAAGCCGTCTATGAGGTCTAGAAGGTCCGACGGGAAGGGGGGCGGGTTCTCCACCAGCCCATTCGTGTCTGGGCCCTGGGGGCCAGCAGGAGCCTGTCCGGTGTGACCGTGCACCCCTGCCCTGCTGGGGCCGCAGCCCTCGTCACCCTGAGCAGCGTCGCTCGCGATCTCGAAGGTGTCCACGGGAGGGATGGACTCGTGCTTGACCCGCTGCACGTCCTCGCGGTGGGGCGGGCAGTACAGCTCCACCAGCTTCTTGCAGAAGTGGTTCAGCGGGAAGCCCACGACATTGAGGAAGTCCCCACGGATGCACTCCACCAGCATGCCGCCCAGGGCCTGGATCCCGTAGCCGCCGGCCTTGTCCCTGCGTGGGGAGGAAGGAGGCAGACCGGGGCGGGAGGGAGACACGGAGAAGTCGGAATGCGAGGGCCGCTCGGTAGTCCCGGGGGGGGAGTGCAGGGAGTACCCCGACCCCGGCCGTGCTCTTGTCCACATCTGCACCGCTGGCCCAGGAGCCTCTGTGGACCCCTCCTCGGCGACAGAGGACGGGCCTTCAAAGACCCTTTCCTGGACCCCGACTTGGCACGGTCGTGGTTTCCATCCGACCCTCCCTCCTCTACCTCCCGGGCCCCAGGCTCCCAAAAGGACACAAGGTTTTGGTTCTGGGCGCCCCCAGCGATGAGATCGCCCCCCGCCCCTCACCTGCATGCATGCACCTGCCCCTGGCCCGGCCCCGTTCCGGGGTGACGGGGGAGCAGAAGGGGGAGCAGGTGTGTTAACCTGTGTGGCCTCCCAGTCCCGTGACAGCAGCACAGGGCGAAGGGCCTGACTGTTTCTCCCACTTTGAGTTGTTTCCTCATCCACTGTCCCGGAACCGGGCAGGTCACCTCCTCAGCCCGGCCCTGCTCGCACTCCTGGGCCCAGCCCCCACGGTAAATCAGGACGATAGGCGCACCACCGTGGCCTGGATGTCTGTGTCCCCCCAGAATTCGCAGGGTGGGCTCTAACCCCCAAAGGGACGGCGTTACGAGCTGGGGCCTCCGGGAGGGGGTCCGGTCGCGAGGCTGCAGCCGCCGCGCCGGGATCAGCGTCCCGGTGAGACCCCGTGTGCACTCACATGGGCTCCCCGCTGTCGATGTACTCCCACAGAAGGTCCTCGGACAGCTGCGAGAACTTCACCGTGGTCTCCTCGTGGAACTCGCACACGTCCATGTCCAGCTGGCCGTCTGCAACACGGAAGGGCGGGGCAGGTCAGGGCACGTCGTGGGCACGTGGCCGGGCGCCTGCGGGAAATCCGCCCCGGGCCTGAGGATAGACAACTTGGGCATGAACAGCTAGTGGAGAGGCGGGAACGGTGAACGGAGCGGGGGAAAGAAAGCTACAAGATCAGGGGAGGAGACCCAGGCCGGTGGGGGGCTCAGGTGTCCCTGTAGGAACCGAACTTCGGGGTGGCCTCCGGGCCTCGGTGGGAGGTGAGAAACGCGCCGGGCACAGCCCAGCGGGCACCTTCTGCCAAGCGGGTTACACAGCGAGTCCTCAGCATTTTGGTGCTTAAAACAGATTTGTTCTCATGTTTATTTATTCGCGCGAGAGAGACAGAGCACGAGCAGGGGGAGGGGCAGAGAGAGGGAGACATAGAATCCGAAGCGGGATCCAGGCCCTGAGCTGTCCGCACAGAGCCCGACGCGGGGCTCGAACGCACAGACCGCGAGATCATGACCTGAGCCGGAGTCGGACGCTGAACCGACTGAGCCCCCCAGGCGCCCCCGTGTTCCTAGGATTTCAGGTTGCACAGCCAAGCCCCTGCCCCTTCTGGACTAAAGGCGGCACCTGTGTGGGTTGTGCTGGTCGGGGCACCCCGCTTGTCACAGGTACTCAGCGGGAAGCGAACCGAGGCCTGAGGCAGCCCAGACTTTGGCAGGCAGGAGGCGGGGGAGGGTCCTCACGGCGGGACATAGAGGGCCCGGGGCGGCAGGACGCCCGGCTTCTCCCGCGGTGGCCCCGGGCCTGGGGAGGCAGCAGGTACCTTCGCTGCAGCAGTGGATGATGGCGACGCCCGTGAACACGCTGTGCTCCTTCCCGTTCAACCTGCAACGGACGACACACACGCAGTGTGTCCACGGGGAGCGTATGGGACAGCATGTTCCCTGCCACCCGCTCTTCGGAGGGTCTGTGCGCGTCCCTGCGGCACGGGGATGCCAGCCCACGGACACGGCAGGGCCCAAGCGCAGAGACACCCTCAGACGCGTGGTGGGCCGTGCTCGGCACGGGGGGACCCTGCCTGCCGGCCCGCTATGCGCCTGCGCGCCTCTCGGCCTGCGCGCCTGCGCACCTGCCCGCCTCCCCGCCTGTGCGCCTGCGCACCTGCCCGCCTCCCCGCCTGTGCGCCTGCGCACCTGCCCGCCTCCCCGCCTGTGCGCCTGCGCACCTGCCCGCCCGCATGCCAGTCTCCCTGCGCGCCTGTCCACCTGCCTCGACTATCAACCTGCCCGCCTGTCCCCCTGCGCGCCTGTCCACCTACCCGTCTGCCCCGAGACCCTGTCCCCCTAGGGGGCGTGAGCACAGCGTTAAGTGCGAGGCTGCGTCCTCTGATCTCACCCAAAAGAGTGGCCGGGAAGGCCCAGCACGGACCCCACTCAGGGCGCGACCCAGGTACCTGGCTGGGACGTAACCCTGCCCCAGGCGGAGAAGGCAGACCCCACCCTGGACCCTAACCCTGCCCTGGGACCCACAACAGAAGAGCTGACCCCACCCCACCCCAGGCCCTGACCCCATCTCAGACCTTGACCCCGCCCAAGGTCCTGACCCCGCCCCAGGCTGTATCTGAGGCAAGGCTGCTTCCGAGGAGGACGGTCCGGGACCCACCTGGAGAGCATCCTGTACGCGTCTTGCTTGTCCGCTGGCTTCTCCAGAATCAGCCCCCCGATCGTCTGCAAGAGAACCAGGGCGGGGGGCGCTCACTGTCCCCAAGCCGGATCTGTGGAAGCCGCGATGTCCACACCTTGATTTCAGTCACCGAGGGCACACAAAGCAAACTGGAGGCCAGAAAAGGGCCCCGAGGGGGACTCACCACGATGGTGTCCGCTCCGATGACGACGTCGGGGGCCCGGAGGTCTTTCTGGAAGAAATGCAAACTCAGCTTCGGAAATCACACCCGTGTGTCTTATGCAAATACGCTGGCGGTGAGACGGGTGGTACTTCGGAAAGGAAGATGTGGGTGTCCTCGGTGTCCCCAGCAAGGACACGAGGGTGACCCCAGGAGGCCTGCCCTGCAGGGCTCAGGATGTGTGGGGGGCTGTAGCCTGGAGGTGCTCTGTGGTCACATGATGGGGACAGCATCTGCCGGCTCCCTCCCTGACACCTGAGGGACAGCACTGCAAACCTCAGTGTCCAGTCCCATGGGCTCCGCCTCCCTCAGGGCAGGGGACCGTTGCAGGAGAGGTGGGTTAGGGCCCCAAGTCCTCCCCAAGCTATTCTGAATTAAAGGCAAAGCTGGGGGGCGCCTGGGTGGCGCAGTCGGTTAAGCGTCCGACTTCAGCCAGGTCACGATCTCGCGGTCCGTGAGTTCGAGCCCGCGTCGGGCTCTGGGCTGATGGCTCAGAGCCTGGAGCCTGTTTCCGATTCTGTGTCTCCCTCTCTCTCTGCCCCTCCCCCGTTCATGCTCTGTCTCTCTCTGTCCCAAAAATAAATAAACGTTGAAAAAAAAAAAAATTTATAAAGACAAAGCTGGTTTTGGGGCACCTGGGTGGCTCAGTCAGTTAAGCATCCGACTTTGGCTGAGGTCATGATCTCACAGTACGTGAGTTCAAGCCCCACATCAGGCTCTGTGCTGACAGCTCAGAGCCTGGAGCCTCGTTCGGATCCTCTGTCTCCCTCTCTGTCTGTCCCTTACCTGCTCGTGCTGTCTCTCAAAAATAAATAAACAATAAAAAAATTAAAAAAAAAAAAAAAGGACAAAAACTGGTTTTTCGAACTGCTCAATGTGATTTGAGAAAAAAGTTCTCCGGACAATAAAATAAATCCAAGTGGAAAATTCAGGCTTGGGTCTGAACGCACGCATCTGAAGTCTGTATAGAACGTTGAACTTAGGTTAAACTTAACATATTAACCTTTCCACTGCTGAAAAAGCAATCGGTCAATACTGCTTTATTTGTACCAATGGTTGTTATATGGCACTGGGCACAAAGCACTTCCTATAGGACATTAGTGGCAACAGTATATTATTTTAATTCCAAGCAATGGATTATCTACATTAGTTCTGTATCATAAGTGATACTGTTGCAAAATAGGAGTTAATGATGCTATTATTTTAATTACAACAGTATCTGCATATAACGTAGAATCTACGCTCCATAGACAAGCTCTGTTAAACAGTGTATCATAAATGATGCTGTTACATTCATTACGATAGCATATTACATAGTAAGACACAGAAACAGACAAAGGGTGTTCATTCTTTGTTGTAAATGGTACCACCACAGCAATTGAAATTCTGGGCTACATGCTAGCATATGGTAATAAGCAACCTGTCTTGATTCTTTACCGTCAGTGACGCTCCTCTGTTAACGACAATTATGGAGGCTCATAGCAAGGACACGGCCACAGTGATTGTAACAGCATGCGACACAGTAACCCTGAGCCATGGGTAGGCTGTGGGGGTTGCATACGGTAGACGGCACTGATCCGTGACATGTACGTTTAAAGCGGCAAAGTCCCATCCTCCCAAGAGAACAGGGAAGAAAGCAGCAGCAGGGCCCCCTTGCCTGGTGCATCCTGGAGGCCACCTCCAAGGCCTTCTGCTTCGCTGTTTCGATGGCGTAAGCATAAGGGGTGGCGAAGGCGCCTTTATCGAGCTTCTCTTTGAACCTGGACGGAACCACCTCGAACCTGAGACCCTGGAACAGGAGGAAGAGGGGGTCTGGAGGGTTTGCGGGAAGAGGGAAGGCCTCTGAGCAGAATGAGCTCAGCCAAGGCCTGGAGCGGAGGCTGGCGGGGGCCCCGGCGGACCGGCCTGAAGGCACAGGTACCCGCGGCGGCCACACAGAGCCCGGCAGGAGAGTTGGGTGGGGTCTCCGGCTCTGAGGGGTCAAAGGGCTCCCAGAGTGTCACGGAGGCCAGGACATCACGCCCACGGGTGCACCAACAGCTGAAACCATACCGCCCACGTACAGGGCCACAAAGGGCGGACCTGTGAGGGAAGACGGCTGCTTTACCGTTGTCCCCAAACCTGTGTGCATGGGCAAGGCAGGCCCCAGTGGGGAGCCACTTGGGTAGAGAGTGACCCCCCCCTCAGAGTCGTGTGGGGACAGGAATGTGGGCCTGGAACACAGAGGGTGTTTCCAACCCCACAGGCACCTTCCTGCACAGCTCCAGAGTGGCTCTCCTCATCCTGACCCTAACTCTCTAAAGGCCCCCCTTGCAGCTGACCTCCTACACCCCCATGTCCCCTGGCCCGCCCTGTGAGCCTTCCTTTGGTCTGTACCCCCCAAAACCCTCCTCGGGAGGTACAGTGAGCACCCCTCACTCTGTACCTTCCCCGACCCAGGCCTCTGCCTGCCTCTGGGCTGTGTACCTGCCCCTATCTCCGTACCCCCTTGGCCAGCACCACGCCACTAGGCCACTAGACCTGGCCTGAAGACTCTGGTCCCAGATCACACAGAACCCCACTATCCTGAGTCACTAGGACCCTGAGTCATTACGCCGTGGCCCAAAGACCTCCAGTCTGCAGACCCCAGCTCCCAGCCCAGAGTCACTGGTCACTGCACTCCGGTCACCAGGGCTCTGTCACTAGGACTCCAGGGTCACCAGGCCCCTCACTACCTGGCCCTTGGTCACCAGGCCCTGGTCACCAGACACCCCCAGGGTCACCAAACCACACCCTCAGGTCACCAGGTCCCTGGTCACCAGACCACCTGGCACCAGGCCCTCGGTCACCAGACTCCCGGGAAAACCAGGTCCCCAGCGCCAGGCCCCTCCCTGCCATGACCGTCCCCATCCCAGACCCTGAGGTCACTAGGTCCCTGGTCACACAGGCCCCCAGGACCAGAACCAGAAGCCCCGGTCACCAGACCCCCCTCCCCGGCCCCGGCACCCCAGGTCACCAGAACCCCGGCCCCAGGCCCCTATCAGGCCCCCCCAATACCCAGCCCCCATTGCCAGGCCCCGTTACCAGGACCCCAGGCACCAGGCCTCCAGGTCTCTAGACCTCCGGCCGCAGGCCCACCTGCCCCAGGTCCCCCGGCCGCATGCCCTAGGTCACTAGGTCCCCGGCCCCAGGCCCCCCCGCCCCAGGAGACCCGGTCACCTGCCCGGCGCAGACCCCAGACACAGGCCCGGCGCGGCCGCTCACCGCTTGGCTGAGGATCTCCCGGCGGCGCGGGGAGGCGCTGGCCAACACCACGCGCTTGTGCAGCAGCTTCCGGATCACCGGGCTCAGAACCATGGCACCGCGACCCCCACCACCCCCGCGCACGGCCGCGGACAGCGAGCACAGACCCGGATCCGGATGCCCAAGCCGCACGCTCCGGGACTAATGGAACCCCGCCCCCCAAGGCCCCGCCCAGTCCCGCCGGATCCCCGCCCCTTCACCCAGATCCCGCCCTATCCGCCCAGGCCCTCCGGAGCCCCGCCCCACCCCCCAGATCCCGCCCCATCCGCCCAGGCCCGCCGGAGCCCCGCTCCGCCCCCCAGATCCCGTCCCGTCCGCCCAGGCCCGCCGGAGCCACCCTTCCACCCAGATCCCGCCCCATCCGCCCAGGCCCGCCGGAGCCCCGCCCCGCCCCCCAGATCCCGCCCCATCCGCCCAGGCCCGCCGGAGCCCCGCTCCGCCCCCCAGATCCCGCCCCGTCCGCCCAGGCCCGCCGGAGCCACCCTTCCACCCAGATCCCGCCCCATCCGCCCGGGCCCGCCGGAGCCCCGCCCCGCCCCCCAGATCCCTCCCCTTCCGCCCAGGCATGCCGGAGCCCCGCCCCTCCCTCCCAAGTCCAGTCCCCTGGCGGCGTGTGCCCTGCGCGCCAACACACGCAAGCAGGTGCGCCCGCGGGGATGTGGTTGCGGGAGGGCTCCGGGAGCGCGAAGTCGCGGGGCCCCTGTGGAGCCGGGGATTTGGGGGCCGGGGAGGAGGAGATGGGGGTCCCTGGGAGGTGATGGAGGGGCGCGGAGATGGGGGGGGTCTCCCTCGAGCGCCCCTGGGGCGCGGAAACGGGGGCTTCCTGGGAAGTGGCCGAGGGGCGCGGAGTCGGGGTCCCGGGAGGCGGTGGAGGGGCGCGGAGAGGGGGTCCCGGGAGGCGGTGGAGGGGCAGAGATAGGGGTTCTCCTGGAGGGGGGCAGAATAGCCCTCGGTTGAGAACCACTGCCGCATACAGATACACAGGTAAGCAGGCAGACAGACAGGCAGGCAGACAGACAGACAGACAGACACGGTCTCTTCTGAGGTGAGGCTTCCAGCCGCAGCAGTACTGACTTCTGGGGTTGGGTGATTCGTTGCACGATCCTCAGAAGCACCCCCAGTTTCCGCCACTAGATGGCGGGCTCTCCTCCCGAGTTGTGACAACCCAAATTCTCCCCTGAACGTGGCCGGGGTTTCCCCGGGCACCGAATAGCCCCTTGGTTGAGAATCCCGACCACAGCGAAGATCGATAGATGACCGATCGATAGGTAGATAGAGTCCCTCTTGTGAGGTCCGGGATTCTCAGCCTCAGCACTACTGACACGTGGGGCTGGATGACCCTGTGGGGTGGGGCGTTCTGTGCGCTGTAGGGTGTGGAGCAGCGTGCCTGGTCTCCACCCCGCACACGCCAGGAGCGCCCCCCTCACTGTCGTGACCTCCAGAAGTGTCCTCAGACGCATATACCCAGGTGCATCTAAGCCAATACCCCCTGTCCCGTCCTCCCTGACCCCCTGTGCCTGTCCATCCCAGGCCCACCCCGGACCCTTCCACGGAGCCTCTCTTGGTTACGGTCACCAGAGGGCTGGCCCCCACCAGCCAGCCCCTCGATGGCCATTCTGATTGCCTGCTAGCCTCGCCCGGGACAGCCGACCCCAAACATCCCAAGCACTTTTTAAAATTTTTTTAATGTTGATTTATTTATTTTTAGGAGAGAGAGAGAGAGGGGGAGACAGAATCCCAAGCAGGCTCTGTGCGGTGAGCACAGAGCCCGACGTGGGGCTTGAACCCACGAGCCGTGAGATCATGACCTGAGCCAAAGCCGGGAGTTGGATTCTTAACCGACTGAACCGCCTAGGCGCCCGGTCACGTTCTTTGGAAGTCAGCTCCTGATAGGTTCACCTTTCTGTTCCGCTCAACACGCCATCATTTCTACGCACAAGTGCCAGCAAAGGCACACGTGGACGGAAGTGTGCGCTGCTGGGTGGGCCCGGCCACACGTGACGTCAGCGGGTGGGCCTTGGGCTATAGGCAGCAGTGGGCAGGCCCGGCTGGGCTCTCGCGGGTGCGGGATCGGGCTCCCGGGGCAGGTTCACTTGCAAACTCAGGGTCTCCCACTCACCAGCGCTGGGACCCGGGGCCAGTCCCTCGACGTCTCTGGGCCTCAGTGTCTCCTCTGCAAAATGGGCGCGGCACCTACCTTGTTGTAGCCAGATGAGGGACTCTTGCAGGGGACAGACGGGGGACCCCTGGTGTGGGGTTTATCCTATGACCGTTCCTGGCTGTTTGGGCCTTATCTGTGAGCCCCAGAAACTAGCCTGCTCATTACACGGCCTGCCGTCATCAGGGGCCCCTCTGCCTGTGTTTTCACTGGTGTTTACGCCCACACTGGCGGTATGGTCGGGGCACTAAACAGTCCCACCTTTAGTGAGGATGCCTGGGTGGCTCAGTCGGTTAAGCATCTGACCCTTGATCTCAGCTCAGGTCATGAGCTCGCGGCTGTGGGTTCGAGCCCTGTGTCGGGCTCTGGGCTGACAGCATGGAACCTGCTTCGGATTCTCTCTCTCTCTCTCTCTCTCTCTCTCTCTCTCCCTCTCCTCCGCTCACTCTCTGTCCCTCTCAAAAATAAATGAACTTAAAAAAAAACAAAAAAATGAATCTCACTGGCTTTACGGAATCACACGGATTTCCACAGACAACTCAGACATGAAAAGAAAAAAAAAGCCAAGGTCAAACGTTCAAGCTTTCCAGCGAACAGCCAGTCTGAACCTTTCTTGGGGCTTGAGGTCAAAACCTGCCACGACTCACGTGATGGGCACGGGGTGGTCACCCTGTCCATGGAACGAGGAGGGAAGAGTAGTGATAGTCCCCCGCGCGTGAGCCCCCCAAGAACAGTGTGGTGAGAAAGTCAGCACTGCAGCCCCCCACGTGCCCTGTGACCCCACTGATGTGGCAATAGCAGAAAAACAAGTCCACGGAGGCAGAAAGCGTATCCAGCTGGCCCTAAGGATGGACAGGGAACAAAGGGCATCGGGCATCTGGGGCCGTGCAAACGTCCTGTGGCTGCACTGCCATGTTTGGGGACACCTTTAGCGCATGCGTACTAAACACCGGGCGAATTCCGTGGCCTCAATGAGGCCTTGATACATGCTTAAACACAGTGCAAGTGGTACATGTTATGTTGCCTATTTCGTTTTATCGCAATTTAAAAAATGGGAAGGAAAAGAAAAAAAGCCAGGGTGGGAACGTTTGTCTCTTCCATAGCATGCAATTCCAGCGGACATGGTTTCCAGGGTTCAGTGATACACTGGGCAGAAATCAAGGTCTTTGTGTGACATTTGCCAATACACCTCATTTTTTGTACAGATATTTTTAAATGTGCTCAAAGGAAAGAGAATTCTAGAATGGGGCCCCATATTCTGTTCACCCAGCTTCAACAATTGTGAGCGACCAGCATTTTCCCGTTTTTCTTCGAGGCCCCCAAATTTGTATGATGCCCACGTGCACACATGTGCATTATATATGTATGTGTGTGTGCACGTGTGCGCATGCACGCATGTATGTGTGTGTACATGGGTGGGTGCCTGCACATGTGTGTACATGTTTGTGCATGCGTGTGTCTATGCGTACGTGTGTGCATGTATGTGTGCATACATGGGCGGGTGCCTTACACGTGTGTGCGTGTGTACATATGCATGTGAGTGCTTACGTGAGCATACATGGATGGGTGTCTGCACGTGTGTGTACATGTGCGTACATGTGTATGCCTGCACATGCGTGTGCGTGTATGTGCGTGTGTGCACATGTGGATACATGTGCGTGCGTGTACGTGTGTGCATGTGGGTAAGTGCGTGCGTGCATGCACGTGTGCGTGTGTGCATGTGGGTACGTGTGCGTGCGTGTACGTGTGTGCATGTGGGTACGTATGCATGAGTGCGTGCAGGTACGTGTGCGTGTGTGCATGTGGATACCTGTGCGTGCGTGCATGTACATGTGTGGGTACGCCTGCGTGCATCTACGTGTGCGTATGTACGTGTGCGTGTGTGCATGTGGGCACATGTGCATGCGTGCGAGCATGTACATGTGCGTGTGTGCATATGGGTACCTGTGCGTGCCTGTGGGTACACGTGTGTGCGTGTATGTGTGCGTGTGTACATGTACGTGTGCGTGTGTACATGTGGGTACGTGTGCATGCGTGCGTGCATGTATGTGTGCATGTGGCTACGTGTGTGTGCGTGTGCGTGTGTGCATGTGGGTACGTGTGCATGAGTGCGTGCATGTACGTGTGCGTGTGTGCATGTGGATACCTGTGCGTGCATGTACATGTGTGCATGTGGGTACGCGTGCGTGCATCTACGTGTGCGTGTGTACATGTGCGTGTGCGCATGTGGATACGTGCGTGTGTGCATATGGGTACCTGTGCGTGCGTGCATGTGCGTGCATGCATGTGGGTACACGTGCATGCGTGTATGTGTGCGTGTGTACATGTACGTGTGCGTGTGTGCATGTGGCTACATGTGTGTGCGTGTGTGCATGTGGGTACTTGTACATGCGTGCGTGCATGTACATGTACCTCCTCTGGTATTTTACGTCCAACAGCAAACATTGTATCATCACACGCACGGATATTTGCACACACACCTCTTACACAAAAATATTTCTTTTAAAATCCCCATCTTCGGCGCCAAAAACCCTGACTTCATGCCACGCGCCCTCCGTGTCGCGCTGCCCGGATTCAGCCTCGGGCTCCCACATAACCTGACTCCACCATAGGAGGAAGATCCCGGGGTCTGGCCGGAGGGGAACGTGTGGTTCAGAGAGAGGGCGCATGTCTGGAAAGCAGGGGTCTCAGGGGCCGGAGAGAGAAACGTACTCACCTTCTGCACGGGGTTGGGGGGGGGGTGGGATTTGGGTCGGTGTCCAGGGTCTTACGTCTCAGCGCACCGGTGCCCCCCCACCCCCCCATGCGCCAGGACCTCAGTGTTGGGGTCACAGCTTTACAGACATTTCTCATCCGCGCATGCGCACAGGTGTGTGATATTTTTATTCCATACTTAACAGGGAACAGGGTGCGCGTCTGGGGCGCACACAGGCACAGCACACGTGGTCCGAGGTGCGTTTGTTGCTTGAACCCCCGGAGTCACCGGAGGGCTACAGGGCCCGACATCCTGTGGACGAGGATATTATGTAGACGGGCTTCCTCCGCGTTCAAGGTGTGCAGCTGTCACGGGCCCCCGTGGTTTGAGGTTTTCACAGCTTTTCCGCACGAGACTCACCGAGGCCCACGCCCAGCACGTGGGTGGGGGCGTCTCGCTGGCTCAGGATTTCCGACCCTGGATGCTGCTGCCTCGACGTTGCTTTCTAGCCTTCGGGTTTGGGACAGTCGGAAGGGCGGGGGTCGTGGCTCCTTCTCTGGAGAATCCGGGTCTCTAACGCCCGCCTTCTTGGACTCACCTTAGCTCCCTGCCCCCCGCACCAAGTGAACCTTTAGCCAGATAAGTCTCCAGGGGTCGCTCTGAAGGCTCCCTGTGGGGGCTCTGAGCCCCCTGCACACAGCTGGGCAGTGAGGCCCGATTGGCTCAGACACTGTCCCCCGGCAGGGACGTCCCAGCTGCAAGACGGTGGACGAGGACTGTGCCTGAGGCCGACCTGGGCTGGAGGGTGTCGACGGGACCCCAGGGCTGCCTCTCGGGTCCCAAGGACGAGGGTCACGGGCTCACCCGGCTCTCCACCTGCAGGTGCCTGTGCCCCCCAGCACATCCCCAAGTTGGGAACGTGGGTTTGAGTCGAGGACCACGCACAGGGGGCGGGGCCTGGAGGCTTTGGAGGCCGGAATCAGTGCCCACAGTTTATCAGCTAAGCTCCGGGGCCACGGCCCCTCACAGGGAGCCAGGATTCTGATTCCACGTGGGACCCAGGCCTTCTGGGCCAGGCCTCCCGGGTCACAGTGCTCTCACCTTGTCCGCGTGGGAGGCCCATTCCAGAATTAAAATCGGGGGCACAGCGTGCAGAAAGGCGTTGGTGGCGTGGGAAATCTCTGCCGCTGTGGCACTGGGGACTGTCCGGGCGGCTCTGTGCGCAGCATTCGCACTGGGAATCTCCAGGGCCGACCCTGGGGGAGCCCAGAGCCCTGCGTGCCACGGGACTGGGACCCAAAGAGCAGGTTCCCTGCCATTACCCACCTGGAGGACGAGGTTTAGATGGGCCTCCAATTTCAGAGTGACACCAATGGTGTGTGTCATGGGGCAGTTGTCACACACTGGGGACTTAAAACCACAGGGATTGATCGCTCCTAGCTCTGGACACCCGAGTCTGAGGTCCAGATGGGGCAGGACCACTGAGATCAGGCAGGGCAGGGCTGCTGAGATCCAGAAGGGGCAGGGCCGCTGAGATCCAGGCAGGGCAGGGCCACTGAGATCCAGGAGAGGCAGGGCCACTGAGATCCAGGCAGGGCCACTGAGATCCAGGTGGGGCAGGGCCACTGAGATCCAGGCAGGGAAGGGCCACTGAGATCCAGGAGAGGCAGGGCCACTGAGATCCAGGAGGGGCAGGGCCGCTGAGACCCAGGCAGGGCAGGACACTGAGATCCAGGGTGGGCAGGGCTGCTGAGATCCAGGAGGGGCAGGGCCGCTGAGATCCAGGTGGGGGCAGGGCTGCTGAGATCCACGCAGGGTGGGGCCGCTGAGATTCAGGCCGGGGCAGGGCCACTGAGACCCAGGAGGGGCAGGACCTCTGAGATCCAGGCAGGGCAGGACCACTGAGATCCAGACAGGGCAGGGCTTCTGAGATCCCGGAGGGGCAGGACCACTGAGACCCAGGAGGGGCAGGACCACTGAGATCCAGGCAGGGCAGGGCTGCTGAGATCTAGGAGGGTCAGGGCCTCTGAGACCCAGGCGGGGCAGGACCACTGAGATCCAGGAGGGGCCGTGTTCGTTCCAGAGGCTCCAGGGGAGGGTCCTTCCTGCCTCTTCCAGCCTCCGGGGCTCCAGGCATCCCTGGGCTTGTGTCTGCATCCCTCCCATCTCTGCCTCTGTCTTCACGGGGCTTCTCTGTGTGTCTGTCTCTCTTTTGTCTCTTACAAGGACACGTGCCATTGGATTGATGGCCATCCCGATCTGAGAGGTCACATTGTGCGCTTGCGTGGACGTGGGTTTGGGGGGACATCGTTCCCTCCAGGACAGCCGTGTCTGCTTTTCTCCCAAAGCAGTGACGGCAGGAGCCGGTGCTCCCAGAGCCCTCGGATGGCAGCTGCCAGTCTCCATCTGTGCCAAACCTACAGTGGGGACGCTGCCTGCCCCCCAACCATCCCAGCCTGAGGGTCCCTGAGCCCAACGCCGTGCATCCCAGTGTGATGCACAAAATAGCAGGCAGTGCTGTTCCAGACGGATCCCCGGCTCCAGGAAACCCACTGTTTTGGCATCCCGGACTCCCCAGGGACAGGGGTCCTCGTCTTCCCGGAGCGGCACATATTTTGGGGCTGGTACTGCTGCGTCCTGGGCTCAGGAAGGGACGGGCACAGAGGGGGCTTGGGTGTGATCCTACTGCAGGCTTGTGTGCTCGGTGGTCTTGTCCGGGGCCCGGGCGCCACGGGGCGCCAGGGCTCAGGTCAGGTGCACGAGGCCACCTCACAGCCTGGGAGGGCTTGCACGTGGCTCAGGGGCTCTAGGCTGGCACCAGGAGGCAGAGGACCGGCAGGAGGGCACCTGGGGGGAGGCCGCACCCTGGAGCCCGTCAGGGAGCCCCACGGTAGCTGCGGACCCACGTCATCCTTCCCAAAACGCGGCCTCCGCAGCTTCTCATGGAGCTGGAGACCCTCAAGCCTTGTGTGTGGAGGGGTGGGGGGGCTGAGCCACACCTCCTGGATGGATGTCCTTCCCGTCTGGACATTGCGACTTGTAGGATGTGAGCCTCGAGGAAACAGAGTGACCAAATCACTTGTAAGCTGTCGTGGTGGCTCCTGGGGGCAGCAGATCAAATGGGGGGGGGGTCCTGTGGGCTCCCGGGGCACCGAGCCCAAAGGGGCCTGTGCCTGGTGGTCTGGGTGAATCCCAGAACGCACGGTGACCCAGGGTGGGCTGGACAAAAAGCACCAGGATGTGCCAGGCTGGGGAATAGCAGGTGCCACGGGCGACCCCAGCACAAGGCACAGAGAACACGGCAGGTGGATGTTGGGGCTCCAGAGGGACTCAGCTGGGCTGGCTGAGCTCGTGGTCAGCTTGGGTCCCCGTCCTGAGGAGCGGAGCCCAGTGCGTCCTGCACGCTGAGTCCTGTGTCATTAAGCCGTGGGGTGTTTCATGCCGGTGCCCCGTTTTAGGACGTGCGCTCCTGGGGACCCTCTCCATGCGCCACGGCGGCGGAGGCGCAGCGGTTCGCACGGGGGAAGGCCGGTGCGCGCCGTCCCCCAGACGTTCTGTCCCGGTGCCCCGTTTTAGGAAGTGCGCTCCTGGGGACCCTCTCCATGCGCCATGGCCGCGGACGCGCAGCGGTTTGCACGGGGGAAGGCCGGTGCGCGCCGTCCCCCAGCCGTTCTGTCCGGGTGTCCCGTTTTAGGACGTGCGCTCCTGGGAACCCTGTCCATGCGCCATGGTCGCGGACGCGCAGCGGTTCGCACGGGGGAAAGCCGGTGCGCGCCGTCCCCCAGCCGTTCTGTCCCGGTGGCCCGTTTTAGGACGTGCGCTCCTGGGGACTCTCTCCACGCGCCACGGCCATGGACGCGCAGCGGTTCCCATGCGTGAAGGCCCGTGCGAGCCGTCCCACCAGCCGTCCCCGGGGGGGGGGGGGGGCGGGGTGCCCGGCTCAGAACACGCTCTCCTGCCTCCTGAGCGAGGGCCTCCCTGCCTCCTCCAGCCCGTCGTGGCCGCTGGACATGGAGCGCGCCGACAGCGTCCGGGCGGAGAACACGCTGTCCGAGCGCGCGTGGCGGCAGCCGGCGGGGAGGCGCCCGTAGCCCAAGTAGAGCCGCAGGCGCAGCTGGAACTCGCGGGACGCGAAGTAGTACACGAAGGGGTCCAGGCAGTTGTTGAGGCAGCTGAGGCACAGGGTCAGCTTGTACACGTGGTAGTACGTCCTGCCCAGGAACAGGCGGTTGACCACGTGCACCAGCAGCACGAAGTTGTTGGGCGCGAAGCAGGTGACGAAGGCCAGCAGCACCACGGCGGCCAGCGCCACGGCGCGGCGCCGCTGCCCCCGGCTGTGCGGGTCGCTGGTGCGCAGCAGCGTGAGAATGGTGGCCGTGTAGCAGGCCACGGTGACCAGGAAGGGGATGAGGAACAGCACGATGAACAGCGTGAAGAGGAACATGGCCCACATGGCCACGCTGGGCAGCATGGTGGACTTGAGCACGTCGAAGCAGGTGACGATGCCCAGCGCCTCGACGGTGTAGGTGAGGTCGGTGCGCGCCAGCGGGGACAGGGCGGCCAGCAGCAGCAGCCACAGCCCGGCGCACGCGGCCACGGCGTAGCGGCGCCGGCGCCAGCGCACGGACGCCAGCGGGTACACCACGCCCAGGAAGCGCTCCACGCTGATGCACGTCATGGTCAGGATGGACGAGTACATGTTGGCGTAGAAGGCCACGGTGACGGCGTTGCACAGCAGCTCGCCGAACACCCAGTGGTTGCCGTTGCAGTGATAATAGATCTGGAAGGGCAGCACGCTGGCCAGCATCAGGTCCGTGACGCTCAGGTTGATCATGAAGATGACGGACGGGGACGTGGGCCCGATGTGGCAGCACAGCACCCAGAGCGAGAACAGGTTTCCGGGGATGCTGACCAGCGCCACCAGCGAGTAGACCACGGGCAGGACCACGGCGATGGTCGGGTCCCGCAGCATGAGGATCGTGGCGTTGTCCGGGCTGGTCACGTTCATGTCCATTCTGGCGGGCGCGGGCGGGGCTGGAAGGCAAGACGCGGGGGGGGGGGGGGGGGGGGGGCTGGGTGGGTGAGGGGCGCACCACCGGGCCCAGCCCTGCCTGTCCCCGCCTCCCCTTCCTGCCCCGCACCCTTCCTGCCGCCCGCCCCTGTCCCCGCATCTCAGGTCTTCAAGCCTGCCCTCGTCCCCAGTGTAGACTAAATCCTGCAAAGCTGCATCACACGCAGAAGCGCGCCCCTCCCCCGCCCCCCGCCCCCGCCACGTTCGCCCGGTCCCCGCACACCCGGCCCTTACAAAGGTACCAAGTGGCTAACCTGGTTTCCAGCTGCAAAGGAGTCTCTCCGGGGTGGGGGGCGGGGCCTGGAAGGGGAGCTCTCCCTTCCCCCACTCCTGGAGAGGCCCTGTGTGTCCCTGGCTGCCCTGCCCGGCCACACGGGGTCGCTGTGCCGCCAGCACTGATGTGTCCCAGCAGGCGCGTTACCGTCGCCCTGTGCCCGGTCCCCTGCCGTCTTCTGCCCACAATGCCTTGTCCCTGGGCACCCCAGCTGTTCTCAGTCTGGTCTGTCTGTCACATATCTATGCATCTATGTATCTGCTGACCTACCTACGGTCTAATCTATCTATACGACTACGTATCTATCTATCCGTCTACGTATCTATCTACCTATCCATCTGTCTGTCCATGTCTGGCCCCTTGTGTGTGTTTCTCCGGAGAGGCCCTGACTTACCCAGGGATGATGGCCTCCTGCCCAGGTGTCTCACGGGGGCTGGGGGACAGTTCCTAGCTGCTCATCATGTTTGTGCTGACTCTCATGTGAAGAGACTATGGGATGGGCACGTGTGGTCCTCATAGGCCTCCCCCCCCCCCCCCAGGGCAGCGTGGTTGGCTAGGCCGCACGTCCAGCCTCCGACCTCTGTCCCCACATGTGTGCAGAGGCCGGGCCAGCAGGCTGGTCTTCATCAGGAGAGAGGGGCTGTTCCTGTGGGACGAGGACGGGGTCTCCTCTGATGCTGCATTTGGCCCCAGGACCCCACGTGCTGTGCATACCCCTGCTGCCCCCCCCGGGGCCTCTGCAATCAGGGCAGCACCCCACGTGCTGTGTGTACCCCCCCCCCCGCCCCCCGGGGCCTCTGCAATCAGGGCGCCTGCCCCCTGCCTCCGGACCTCCTTCCTCCACTCACGTCAAGGTCACACAGCTCCCGCCTTCCCCCAACGGCTTCCTGTTTGCTCTCACACAGACATTTTCTCTGATAAAGTGGTTACCGAGTCCCCGTTTAATCCCCGCTGCTCTGGGCGTCTGCACGGCCCGTCCCCACATACTAGTTTCCATCACAGCATGTTTGCAACGGGGAGCCGGCACGTTGGGGCCTGGCACACACAATGGGTGCACAGCCCAGGGGTTCAGAGACAGGCTTCAGGTCGAGGCCCTGCTGCCGGGCTCACCGGGACTTGGGCAGGTCCCCCATGCCGCCCGCCCGGTGCTCCCCGAGGTCTGACAGACAGGCTTGGAGCTCTTCACAGAGGAGAACAGGGGATCTGAGTCGCAGACACCCGTGCACGGGCGCTGGGACCCTGGAAACCCAGCCCCCTCCGTCGGCTGCTTTGGCCGTGAGGTTTCACCGCCTGACGGAGAGCGGCGTGAGGACGGGGCACCGTGCTGCCCTCCCCGGGACAGCCGCGAGTGTGGAAAGCCGGCGGACGAGGCGGGTCTGGGCAAACCTTCCCCCGCTCACGGAACTCCAGTTGTGAGCGTGTGTTTCTTCCGCTGACTTCCGATCCTGACCTCTTCCGCCCCCACGGAGAGATGGATGCTCAACGTCACACGGAATCTTCCCGTAAAGCATCCTGAAGATGCGTCCTGGAACCCCCAAGTTTCCTCAGAGGTGTGGGGCCGTGTGCAAGGCGAGGGCAGAGGCCTCCCCAGAACCCGTCTAGGCTGGTGCCTGGATCTCGGGCGTCCAGCCTCCGGAACCGTGAGAAATGGATATCTGTTGCTGAAGCCACCCCATCTCTGGGATTCGGTGCTAGCAGCCCGAGCTAAGCCAGACATTATACTGATGGCCTCAGGCCGTTGCGACAGGCACCGCTCCCACTGTGATTGCAGTGAGGTCCTGTGATCCCGGAGTCACCGTGACCCGCCCTCACTGTGGGCACCGCACATCACAGAGTCCCTAGGCCATTCCCTGGTCCCTGCTGCAAGGCCGGGAAGTGGTGAGGCTGGTGTCACGTTCACATTTTACAGACGGGACTCAGAGGTTCCAGGAGGGGCAAGCGTAGAGCTGGGGTTTGCACGGGCCCAGGGCGGTTAACAGTGGGGCTGTAGTGTCTCCTGATGTCTTGGCATTCTTGTTGTGAACTGCGAGCCTCATTATACTGATGGCCTCAGGCTGTCATCTGATGTCTTGCTGTTCTGGTGAACCTGAGCCTCACTACCGTTATACCGATGGCCGCAGGCCGTTGCCTGATGTCTTGCTGTCCTGGTGAACTGTCAGCCTCACTACCATTATACTGATGCTCTCACACCGTCGCATGGTATCTTGGCCTTCTTATGGACCAGGAGCCTCACTACCATTACACTGATGGTCTCAGGGCATCACCTGCTGTGTTGGCCTTCTTATGGACTGGGAGCCCCATTACTATTATAGTGATGGCCTCAGGCTGTTGCCTGAGGTCTTGCTGTTCCTCTGAACTGTCAGCTTCACTACCATTATAGTGATGCCCTCACGTTGTCACCTGGTGTCTTGGCCTTCTTATGGACCAGGAGCCTCACTACCATTATACTGATGGCCTCAGGCTGTCATCTGATGTCTTGCTATTCTGGTGAACCTGGGCCTCACTACCGTTATACCGATGGCCTCAGGCCGTCACCTGATGTCTTGCTGTCCTGGTGAACTGTCAGCCTCACTACCATCATACTGATGCCCTCATGCTGTTGCCTGGTATCTTGGCCTTCTTACAGACCAGGAGCCTCACTACCATTCCACTGATGGCCTCAGGGCATCACCTGCTGTGTTGGCCTTCTTATGGACCGGGAGCCCCACTACCATTATAGTGATGGCCTCAGGCCGTCACAGCCATGGGTACAGGTGTCTGTTCCCCGCAGCGCAGATCCCAGAGCCCGTATTCTGGTTCTTTGCCCCGTTTGACCAGTTGTGTGCTGTTTTCCCAACCCCCGTTGGTTCTGGCTGCCTTCACGCAGAAACCGGGGGCCCCGGCTCTTGAGCGGAGAGCATGTCAGGTCAACGTGAGCAGGTCTTTTCCCGGGAGCCCGGTGAACGGCCCGCGGGAGGAGAGTCTGGGACTCGGGCGGGGGCTGCTGAGGTCTGTCCTCCTCCCTTGGGGCGCTTGGGGTCTGACAGCGGGTTCCTGCTTGCTGTTCCGCAGGCGGCTGTGACTGTTGGCTCCCAGTCTGACCCTGGGACGGAAAGCCCAGCGGCGTCCCCGCTGCTCCCAGCGACCTGCGTCTCCCCGAGCGCGGCTGGCCTGGGCGCGGGCCGCGTGGTCACAGGGGCGCCCGCCCGCCATGGCAGGGGCGCCCGCCAGCAGGACGCGCAGGGTTCACGTGCCGGGGAGGCCAGCGCACGGCCTTCGGAGCGCGTCTAGATCTTCAGCTGCCCTGTCGAGCCCGCGTGCCCTGAGCTGGCGTTTCTTCCTGCGTAGAAGGCCTGCCATCTGCCACCGGCATCCGCGGAAAGAGGTTCCTCAAAACGAGTTTAAAAATGGCCCCGAGTTTCACTTTGACTGTGGCGCTTTCTGCTCCGCTGAGGCACGCTCAGGTGCGGATCCCCCAGCAACCGGGGGCGGGGGGAGGGCCCGTTTCCCGGGCCACCTCGGTCCGGCCTAGGCGCCAGGACGCAAAGGGACATGGGGTCCCGGGGTCCCCGCGGGAGCCGCGGAGGGACACGCGTGGGGAACGGGCAGCCAACCATACCTTGCAGGGCGCGGACAGTGAGGGAGGAGGACGCGGCTGTGAGCTCTAGCGGACGTGCGTGTCTGCGTGTCTACTGCAGGCGTCTGAGCACGGGTCCCGGGCACAGGACCGCAGGCTGGAAGGCGACCCTTCTGAGCCGGACGGGGCCCTGGGCTTGCGAGCAGAGGGCGGCCTTTGGCGGGCCATCGTCTCCGTTTGTGCTCACGGAGCGGGGGACGTGGGGATCTATTGTTGTCGCCCCCCAGGTGGCGGTCGGTTAGGTGCACACATTTGCATGGTGCGCAACGGCACCGGAAGCAGAGGTGCGGGCGGCCGCTGGCTTGTCAGCGCGTCACCAAGAAGCCACCCTGCCTGCCGGACCCCATCCCCCACCCCGGTGTTTCTTGTGTCATCTCAGGAGGCCACGCGGCCCCCTGCGTGCTCCAGAGCACCAGCTGTGGCCTCGGGGCGTCTGGGTCCCCGCGGGGTGGCCGCCCCCTGAGCGCCACGGGTGATTAATAAAGAAATCAACCCCGGCGGACCCGGCGCCTGTAACGCGCACACTTGTGGTTTGGACCCGGCAGCCGCGGACGGCGGGATGGAAATTGCAGGAACTGAGCAACGACCCCCACGGTCGAGCGCACAGGGGACCCTTGCAGGGAGAGCGCGGGCCGGGCGCTCGGAGGCCGCGGGAGGGGCAGCCTGTCACGGTGTGCGCGGCGGCCTGAGCGCCTGAAGGCCGAGTGCCGTCCTGGGTGGGGGTACGGCCTCCCCGTCACTTTTGCTTTTGGTCTTAACGGCGTCATGGGTGTGGTTCACGTGCCGAAAGCGTCCGAGGCAGACTGCAACCCCGCAACGTCCTGGTCGCCCCTGAAGGAAACCTCACAGACCTGAGCTGTCGCCCCGCGGCCCGCCTCCCCGGCCCCCCAGGCCGTAGCCCCGCGGCCCCCCTCCCCGGCCCCCCAGGCCGTCGCCCCGAGGCCCCCCTCCCCGACCCCCCAGGCCGTCGCCCCGAGGCCCCCCTCCCCGACCCCCCAGGCCGTCGTCCCGAGGCCCCCATCCCCGGCCCCCCAGGCCGTCGCCCGCGGCCCCCCTCCCCGGGCCCCCACCCCGACCCCCCAGGCCGTCGTCCCGAGGCCCCCATCCCCGGCCCCCCAGGCCGTCGCCCGCGGCCCCCCTCCCCGGGCCCCCACCCTGACCCCCCAGGTCGTCGCCCCGAGGCCCCCCTCCCCGACCCCCCCAGGCCGTCGCCCCGAGGCCCCCCTCCGCGACCCCCCAGGCCGTCGCCCCGCGGCCCCCCTCCCCGGTCCCCCAGGCCGTGGCCCGCGGCCCCCCTCCCCCACCCAGGCGACCACGAACCCAATTCCCGTCTCTGTCGCCGGACCCTCTCTGCACGTTTTACGGAAAAGGGATCACCCGCGGGGTGGCCCACGTACGTCTGGCTCCCGTCACTGAGCGTCACAGTTTCAGGCGCCAGGTGCCATCGTTGGGGTGAAAGTGGGCACGGCCCGGTTCCTTCTGATGGCCGAGTCCCATTCCCCTGCAGGGACGACCGCTGATGGACGGACACGAGGGATGGACGTCTCCGTTTGGCTCCCCGTGTGTGGGCGTTTCCGGAGTGCTGGGAGCTGTCCCAGGTGCTGAGCCCACTGTGGGCACCAGAAGGTCCCCTCCCCAGGAAGCCACGAGCCAGCCGCCGCCGCCCCCCGCCCCCCACACTGTGGGCTGGTCTCTCCTCCTCCGTGTCTTGGGTTTTCAGCTGGCCCGGTTAGTGGGGCTCCGTTGTGGCAGCCGTGGGAGACTCAGCCCCACAAAGTGCCACCACCTTGCAGGCCTGGTGAGGTTGGAAAAACCCAAGTGGGTGTTCAGCCACTCGGCAGTGACCCAATGAAGGCGAGACACTTTGTAACAGGTCCTAACAACTGACCACAAACCGGGGACTTAAAACCACAGGGATTCATGTTCTCCTGGCTCTGGAGACCGGAAGTTGGAGATCCAGGGCGGGCAGGGCCGTGCTCCCTCCAGAGGCTCCAGGGGACGGTCCTTCCTGCCTCTTCCAGCTTCTGCGGGCTCCAGGCGTCCCTGGGCTCATGGCCACGTCCCTCCCGTCTCTGCCTCCGCCTTCACGTGGCTTCTCCTCTGTGTCTCTGTCTCCTCTTGTGTCTCTTACAAGGACCCCTGCCATCGGAGTCAGGGCCCCCCTGATGCAGGATGAGCTCATCTCAGACCCCTCATGACATCTGCAAAGACTCTGTTTCCAAACACATCACATTCATAGGTTCTGGGGGCCATGTCTTTTGGGGACCCCCATGCAACCCACTGCGAGGTGTCCAAGAGGAGAATTTTCCTAAGAGCTGTTTGCAGTATTTTCTGGGCCCCGCGTCTTCAACCAATGGGCAGAACCGCGTGGAGCATCAGCATCCGTGACGAGTGGCTTCTCCAGGGGCCTCACCAGCAGGAGAGCCTCCCCCTTGAGCCCCTCCCTCCACCCAGCTTCTGCTTATCCTCGGTGAATCCCAGGGTGGTGCTTCTGGCTACGGTGATCTCCCCACCGCTGCTGAGGGACGTTCTTGGAGAGATTCCCCGGGATGCCCAGTGTGCATCAGCGGAGGCAGGAAGACCGTGCTTTGGGGTCTGACCATGACACCCACAAGGTCTGGCCATTCACACACGGACGGCAGGAAGCGGTGTGCCTTTATCAGCAGTCTTTTCTGGGAGACTGCCTTTCGCCCACAGCCCCAGGACGTGGCCGATATTATGATGTGATCCCGGGGGAGGAAGCTGCGTTGGTTTTCTGGTCAACCATGGGCAACTTAGTAAAGACACAAGAAAGCCTGTGGTTGTCATGGGCTCAAACACGCTGCCACCAGATTCATATGTAGGAGCCCTAATTGCCCACATCTCAGAATGCGACTTTGGTTAGAAATCGGGTCTTTGGCCATTGTCAAACGAAGATGAGGGTATACTTGGCAGGGTGGGACCTGACTCCAATATGCCTGGGGTCCTTATAGAAAGGGGAAGTTTGGACACAGACAGGCACATGGAAAGGAGGTCACGTGGGGCTGGAAGCAGAGAAGATGGACTGAGGAACGGAACAGAGCAGACGCTCCAGGGGGAGTCGGTCCTGTGGACACCTTGACCTCAGACTTCTGGTCCCCAGAGATGAGACAGAATACATTTGTGCCGTTTCAACCATGTTTCATGTGCCGTTTCAACCCCTGTGTGGGGGTAATTTGTCACGGCACATTTCCGGGAAACGAAGGCACGAAAAAAAAGAGGGAAGGGGTTTCATTAACAGACTCCAGCAAGCTAAGAAATGATACGAACCACGATCGTCCTTCATTAAAGAAAGGGAAGGGCTTCCAAGAAACGATCAAGCATGAGAAAAGTAGGATTTCCAGGTAACACAGATGATGAGCCGGCCATGGGAGAGGACAGAAACCGTTTTGATTATTGATTCAGGAAAAGGACAGGTGACCTAGATGGATAAAAGGTACTGGTGGGGTGACAGTCCACATAGCCCAGGGGTTCTCAGCCGGGATACTTTGCCAGACTCATCAGGGGACACCGGGATGCTGCTCAACACCTGTAGAGGACACAATGTTCCACCCAGACTCATCTGTCTATCATTTATCTATATATGTATCTATCCATCTATCCATACATGCATCCATCCATCATATCTACCTACCTATCCATCCATCCATCATATCTATCATCTATCTATATATGTACCTATCCATCCATCCATCCATCCATTCATCCATTCATCCATTATATCTATCTATCCATCCATCCATACCTATATCTATCTATCTATCTATGTCACAAAATGTTCCTGTGATATCTTCTGTATTTTATACCTAAGCAAGGTATCTTTTCCACCCTGTGACTATAAAATCTCCTCCCTCTTTTCTGAGTGCTGTCAGAAATTTTATTTTTATTTTCCAGTTGTCATCCTGGGGCTGTTGGCAAGCGGTATTATAATCGTGTCTCACATGCTGTCACACACAGGGATTGTCATCGTGTGTGCTCTTAACCCAGGTTTGGTGTCTGCTGAGAGAACGTATGAGACGGGGGTCTAAGAAAACACAACATAAAATCACAAACTCTCAGAAAATGACGGTACCTGACAGATCCCCAGGCTCACTCATCCAGCCATCTGTACTTGACTGTCCCCCAGCTGGGGTTGCAAGCCCTCGCCTTAACGTGCAAAGGCCTGTGTGGGGTAGAGGAGAGATAACTTGCAATCCCAATGTCCTCTTACAAGATGTGCATATGGACCAACTGATCCTAGGCTCTGTCTGGAGAAGTGAGGGACCTGTAATGACCTAGAGTTGGGGGGTTCGTGCTTCCCGACTTCATGACTTAACTATAAAGCAACAGAAATGAAGGCAGGCTGGTGTTGGCAAAATAATAGACAAATAGATCAATGGAACAGAATGAGACCCCCAAAACAGAGCCCCATAAATACAGCCAACTGGTCTTTGACAAAAATCAAGGGCAAAACACTGGAGAACAGGTAGTCTATTTCACAGATCTGGCTGGAGCAACGGGACATCCACACACAAAACCCAAAAACCAACCCCTCCCTGCCCCCTCCCCACCAAAACCCAGAGGATGTAGACACCCTTCACAAAAAACATAACTCAAAACGGGTCACAGACCTCAGCGTAAAGTGCAAAAGGCTAATACTCCTCCGAACTAACACGGGAGAAAGTCTGCATAATCTTAAGCCACGGTGATGACTTTTTAGACGGGACGCCAAAGGGACGATCTGCGGAACGAATAGCGGATAAACCAGCTTCATCAAAATGAAACAGTCCTCCAAAAGAATGTCAAGAGAGCGTTGTGAACACAAGCCACAGACTGACAGAAAATATCTGCAAGGGACCTCGATGTGTCTAAACCAAAAACGGGTGTGTGAAATATACAAGGAGCTTTTAAGGCTCAACGGTAAGAGAACAAACAGACCCCCGTCTGAAACTTGGGCAATAGACCTGAGCAGACACGTCCCCAGAGGAGACGTTCGGCTGGCACAGAAGCACCGGCCACGATGTGTCACCAGGGACGGGCACATCAGCCCCACAATGAGATGCCACCAGACAGGTATCGGAATGACTGAGGTCTGAAACCAGTGGCAACGACAAACCCCGCTGAGGATGTGCAACGGTCGTCAGTCAGCGAGGGGCATTCTGAGGGGGCCTTTGCATCACCGGTGGCCTCGTGGCTAGCCTGGAGGCGGTAACGGCGTCCTCTTGAAGTCTGACAGGATACCGCCCATGCCTGCAGAGGCCCTCATCTCTGTAGACCTGAGACGCACATGACCGCTGCATCGCCTCCAAGTGAACCCTGTGTTCTAAGACTTCAAAGAGGTGCCAGAACGCAGTTTACGGGGACAGCTGGGGGCTGAGGCTGGGGCTGAGGGGCAGAGGACCCGGCTGAGTGCTCACATCACAGTGCAAGAACCGTCTGTGCTCAGCGCACAGGCACGCGTGTGGTGGTGTCGCCTTCTCTCTGCTGTTTCGCTCTGCATTGCGCAACCCGAGTGCACCGTAAATTACGGGTGATTTGCATGCCGTTGTCTGTCCAAACGAGTGTGGAGCGTGCAGATTTTAATCTCCGTCTCCTGCAAGACAGCAGGGTCCTTTCGCTTCTGTGTCTTTTTCTCCCCGCCCCCCCTTTGGGGCACAGCCAAAGGGCTAGCTGACCAGCCAGAGACCGGATTCTCTGAAATGCAAGACGCCCCTTGCTTTCTGTCTGCCTTACGCTGTTTTCTGTCTCTCTTGCTTTTTTTTTTTTTTTTTTTTTCCATTTTCGAGGCTCACCCCCTACGCATGAGTTTCTCAGCTGTGCTGTCTGAGTGGCACCTGCCAGGCCAGCCTCCATCTGTAGGGCAGGAAGCAACTGCGTGCAGGCATCGATTAACGTGAAGCACTATTCTGTGAAACTAAAGCCAACGGGCCTGGGCGCTGGGGACCTGCCGGGAAGTGGTAGGTTGGAAATAGCACATAACAGGAGTTTCAGGCGCGCTCGACCCCGACGGAGGCATAAGGGCAAACGCGGTGAATATGTTGGAGAGACGGTGTTGAGCCAGTTGATAGAGTTTCGGAGGGGGGGGGAGGGGTAATGTGGTCAACTCGCTAATGTTGTCCTCTATTCAGAGATGCTCATTCAAATCTCTTCTGTAGGTTGACATGCTAACTTGCCAAAGAATAGTTTAACCATAAGTAGGGTGATTTGTCCCCCTCTGGTTTCTAGCAACATGCCCAGCAAAGCTACCAAGGAGAAAGCCCGGGCAAGGAACGTTTGAGGACAGGCCAAGGCATCCTCGTGGTCTCACATTTGCCTGAACCCGAGGATGAGTCCCCTCCCTTATTTGCTGTATTCAAACCCCTGGGGACCGGAGCCCTTCAGTATGACGTGCCCTGGGTATACACATTTCCCTGATTTCCAGACAGTGTTTAAACCTCTCTGTTGTGGACGTGAAGACCTCCCCAACATGACGATGAAGGCAGACACAGGTGCACCTCCAGGTGATGTCAGGAAGTGTTCGGGTTCTAGAGAAGGGTCTTTTAAAAAAAAGGCACCATAGTAAACCCTCCCGGGCACCGTGCAGATGTATCCATATATATGCAGATCAACAAATACACGATACGGACAGATAGATGAGTAATGGGCAATAGTGTTAGGCAGATAGGTAAATAGATGACAGATACTGTTAGATGGATGGGTGCATTGATAGATGGTTGATGGGTAGAGAGATGGCTAGATAGATAGACACATAAAAGATGGAATGACAGATGGATAGATGGATACATGGATACATGATAGATAGATAGATAGATAGATAATAGATATGATGGGTGGATGGAAGGATAGATAGATAGATAAATAAAGATGATGGATGGATAGATATGATGGATGAATGGATGCATAGATAGAATGGATTTGTGAATGGGTGAATGGATGGATAGATAGATAGATAGATATAATGGATGGGTGAATGGATAGATTGATAGATAGATAGATAGATAGATAGATATCATGGATGGGTGAATAGATAGATAGATAGATATCATGGATGGGTGCATGGATAGATAGATAGATAGATAGATAGATAGATAGATAGATATAGATAGGACGGATAGATAGGATGGGTGGATAGATAGGATAGATGGATAGATAGATAGATAGATAGATATAATGGATGGGTGAATGGATGGTAGGATGGATGGATAGATAGATAGATGATAGATGATAGATAGATAGATGGTAGATATGAAGGATGGATACGTGGATGGATGGATGGATAGATAGATAAATAGATAGATAGATAGATGGATATAATGGATGGGTCAATGGATGGATGGATAGATAGATAATCGATGGATAGATGATATGTATAGATAGAAAATAGATACGGATGGATAGGTGGATGGATAGTCTAGGTAAATGGGTAGGAAGCTGGAACATATTTAGCTCACATATTTGACCTTTGATCGCCTGATTTCAATGCATGATTCATCATCCTACTTAACAAAGACTAACTGAAACTAATCTTCTGCAAGCCCCCCATCCACAGTTAAAATTTATATGAAATTAGATGTTTACTTTATTGTTTCATCAGAGAAGCAGTGTCATGAAATGAGTCGAAGGAAAACGGCTGACTGGGGGTGGGGGAGGGGAAAATCCCCTAAATGGACCCATTTACATTTGTTTCCATGTGAAATCTATAGCCTGCCCTGCTTGAGTCCATGAGGGCAGGATGGCCCGGTGATGAGTGGCCCAGACTCAGGGCGGGGGTGGGCTTCATTAGCAAGACTGGGTTCAAATCTCAGCTCTGTCCGTGGGAGGTGCATGGCCTCCGGGCAGCGACCTCCTTCTGTGAGCCCAGTTGCCACCTTGGAAGACAGGATAGTATTGCTTTCCTGTGGCTACGGCAACACATGACCACACATGGGGGGCACTACAAACAACAGAGACTTTCTCTCTCACGACTCTGGAGGCCAGAAGTCCGAAGTCAAGGTGTTAGGAGGGCTGGTTCCTTCTGAAGGAGGGTTCAGTTAACAAGTGACGTCTTTCTCAAGTAAGCTGGTGGACTGGGCGTTGAAAGGAGGCAAGTGAGGGGGAAATAGTTCACGTGAATGTGTGAAGTCCTGAATCTCTCTAGATTATCCAGGCATCTGTCCATCTACATTTGTTATCTAGGTATGTATGTACGTATGTATGTGTATCTGTCTATGTGTCCATCCATCTGTCCATCCATCTATATGTCCATCTGTTCATTTATGTCTGTCTGCTATCTATCTGTCTGCTATCTATCTATCTATCATTCCATCTATCTATCCACCCATACATCATATCTATCTTACCTGTCTGTCCATCCATCATATCTATCTATCTATCTATCTATCTATCGTCTCTATCCATCCATCCATCCATCCATCCATGGGATGAGAATGTTCTGGAAGAAGATAGAGGTGGTAAATTGAGAATGTGCTAAATGCCCCCAATTTCTTAAAATTTTCTAATGTTTGTTTTTGAGAGACAGAGACGGAGTGTGGGCCAGGGAGGGACAGAGAGAGAGGGAGACACAGGATCCCAAGCAGGCTCCAGGCTCCGAGCTGTCGGCACAGAGCCCGACGCGGGGCTCGAACCCACGAACCGCGAGATCATGACCTGAGGCGAAGTCTGACGCCTAACCAACTGAGCCACCCAGGCGCCCCCCGAACTGTCTACTTTTAAAGGGTGAGTTGTGTGTGGTGTGAATGACATCTCAATAAACACATGCCTCCTGGGTCACGGGGTGGGGGCGAAGCCTGAAGACATTTCTATTTTAGTTCCCTGTGTCTCAGTGGGCTGTTGCTCCTGTGTCCTCCCTGCCGTCCCCCCGTTTGCCCCACCTCCTGAGACATCCTCACCCCTGGGGTCACTGCTGGGGTGTCTGGAGCTGGCCGCCCACGTCTCCTGGTCTGTGGTTGCCGTGGCCAGTTGAACCCCAGGCGGGGCCCGAGTCAAGAGGAAGCGTTGAGAGTGGCCACCTTCACTGATTAAGTAACACTTTCCCCCAGGAAGCCAGCATGGACGGGTTCAGGGTCCCAGGGGCTGAAATTGTTCTCATTTCCTTCTTTTCCGAGGCCGCAGACAGCTTTCTTCCTGGCCCGCGTCCCGGGGGTGACGGGGAAGGCATGGGCCGAGTGCCAGGGAGCCCGAAGAGGGCGTCTGCCCACCCTGAGCATGCGTCACACTACACGTTTGCAAACGCTTTCTCTGAGAGAGACCACGTCCCAAGGTGGGGAAACCGAGGCACGGAGTCCCTCCAGACACGTCCCGGACACACGCCCCGCAGGTGGGGACACCGAGGCACAGAGACCCTCCAGACACGCCCCGGACACACGTCCACAGGTGGGGAAACCGAGGCACAGAGTCCCTCCAGACGCGCCCCGGACACACGTCCCAAGGTGGGGAAACTGAGGCACAGAGTCCCTCTGGACGTGCCCCAGACACATGCCCCACAGGTGGGGAAACCGAGGCACAGAGTCCCTGTGGACCCGCCCTGGACACAGGTCCCACAGGTGAGGAAACCGAGGCACAGAGTCCCTCCAGACGCACCCGGACACACGCCCTGCAGGTGGGGAAACCGAGGCACAGAGTCCCTCCAGATGCGCCCCAGACACACGCCCCGCAGGTGGGGAAACCGAGGCACAGAGTCCCTGTGGACCCGCCCTGGACACAGGTCCCACAGGTGGGGAAACCGAGGCACAGAGTCCCTCCAGATGCGCCCCGGACACATGCCCCGCAGGTGGGGAAACCGAGGCACAGAGACCCTCCAGACGCGCCCCGGAGACACGTCCACAGGTGGGGAAACCGAGGCACAGAGTCCCTCCAGACACGCCCCGGACACACGCCCTGCAGGTGGGGAAACCGAGGCACAGAGTCCCTCCAGATGCGCCCCAGACACACGCCCCGCAGGTGGGGAAACCGAGGCACAGAGTCCCTGTGGACCCGCCCTGGACACAGGTCCCACAGGTGGGGAAACCGAGGCAAAGAGTCCCTCCAGACGCGCCCCGGACACACATCCCAAGGTGGGGAAACTGAGGCACAGAGTCCCTCTGGACGCGCCCCAGACACACGTCCCACACGTGGGGAAACCGAGGCACAGAGTCCCTCCAGACCCGCCCTGGACACACGCCCTGCAGGTGGGGAAACCGAGGCACAGAGTCCCTCCAGACGCGCCCCGGACACACGCCCCACAGGTGGGGAAACCGAGGCACAGAGTCCCTCCAGACCCGCCCTGGACACACGCCCTGCAGGTGGGGAAACCGAGGCACAGAGTCCCTCCAGACGCTCCCTGGACACACGTCCCACACGTGGGGAAACCGAGGCACAGAGTCTCTCCAGACGCTCCCCGGACACAGGTCCCACAGGTGGGGAAACCGAGGCAAAGAGTCCCTCCAGACGCGCCCCAGACACACATCCCAAGGTGGGGAAACTGAGGCACAGAGTCCCTCTGGACGCGCCCCAGACACACGTCCCACACGTGGGGAAACCGAGGCACAGAGTCCCTCCAGACCCGCCCTGGACACACGACCTGCAGGTGGGGAAACCGAGGCACAGAGGGCCGAAGGAAGCTGAGCGGCCAGTGAGAGGTGTCATCTGAGCCCAGGCCCACGTTTTCTGACCACGAGTAGAAAGCACCCGGGTCCCGCGCAGTGGTTTGAGCCAAGCGCTGGCTGAGCCCTCCTCCCGCACCGCGTCCAGCAGCCTGTCTCGCTGTCTGTGGCCGGTGGGTATTTTTGGGGCCACACTGGGTGCCGAGCGTTCCCTGAGGGCAGAAGGGACCGCCCCGAGACCCTCGCCTGTGCCCCCCTTTATTCAGCCCTGGTTTTCCCAAATGCAGGGAAGTGTGTCCACTCGAGACGGTTCACCCTGATCTGCCAGGTGAGTTCGCACCTGCCCTTTGCAGGGTGTGAGCATTGGGGTGTGGGGACGAGTGACAACACAGGGACAGAAGAGGCAGAGGGTGTCCGCAGGGTCCCCACGTCCAGGCCTGGACAGCCGAGGCCCCCTGGATCCAGCCGTGCCTGAAGCTGACGTAGGCGTCTAAGTACCCATTTGCCAACTTCCACATTGACCTAAGATCGCATGAGTCAAGTTTCTGTTGTTTGCCATCCAAAGCGTTACTTAACTCAGGGCCTCGGTTTCCCCGTCAGGAAAACCGGAATGAGAGCACCCGCCTGGATTAGGTGTCAGAACTAAGTCCTGGGACAAAACCCTCGTAAATGTGGCCGGAGTAATGTCAGTGCTCCCTCCGTGTTAACTATTATTCCTAAAAGCCAGAAGCAACATCCCTCCGCCCCCATTAAACCAAAACTAAAAAAAAAAAAAAAAAAAAAAAAAGGAGCAAACAGCAGGTGTTCAGACAATTCTGGAATAAAAATCTTTGAAGAAGGCGACCTTGCGTCTTTGGGGACACAGAGCAGCCCGTGCAGGTGGGTCCCTGGGGTCTGCCCTGCCTCAGCGTCCCGCCCCCCGCCCCCCACGGCTGGCACGCGTCTCCTTGGGTCCCATGACTTACAGGTGACCGACCGTCCTGGGCGAGCCGGCCCCGTGGAGTTTCAGAGTCAAGCGGTGGGGACCCTCCCCCTGGTGTAGACGTGGCTGTCCGTGTGGAGAAGGAACGGAGGCCGCGGGACCCCACCGCCGGTCCCCCAGCACACTCGACCCGGTCCCCAACCCCCGGGGACCCAGCTGGCCGCTTGTAATGAAAACCTGTCATGTGCAGATTTAATTAAACCCACTGAGGTTACGAAAGGCGGAGCCCCAGGGCACAGCCACAGCGCATGGGGGTTCCTCATTTACACAGCCGGCGCCCCGGTCGCTGCTGGGATTTACATATTTTTTAATACATTTTTTTTTAAAAAAACATGTCATCAAAAAAAAGGTTCCCCTGAATATATATTCAGGGCAGCACTTGATGGGGGCTCGTGCGTGATGAGAACAGGCGGGAGATTGAAGCGTGCCTTTCTTTACATACTTGTAATGTCATTTTACATGTCGTGACGGCTCACTGTTCCCGAGGAAGCAGCTCGAAAACGTACAACGGCCTATTTTCTGAGGGTCCCCCCTGCGAGGGGCTGAATTGTGTCCCCTCACCCCCGCCCCAGCCACCCCCTGAAATTCACGTACTGGAGCCCTGTCCCCAGGACCTCAGAATGTGCAGAATTTGGACACAGGGTTTTTAAACAGGGAGTTAAATCAAATGACATCAGCAGGGTGGCCCGGATCCCTAGGGCTCTGATGTCCTTAGAAGAAGAGGAGGTCAGACCACAGACACATAGACAGGAGCCACCACACGAGGACGTGAGGACATGGGGAGAACACGGCATCTACACGCCCAGGACAGAGGCCTCGGCAGGAAGCAGCCTCAGCCCTGCCTGGACCTCAGACTCCCAGCCTCAGCCCTCCTGGATCTCAGGTTCTAGGCCTCAGCCCTGCCTGGATCTCAGCCTCCCAGCCTCAGCCCTGCCTGGATCTCAGGTTCTAGGCCTCAGCCCTGCCTGGACCTCAGACTCCCAGCCTCAGCCCTGCCTGGATCTCAGCCTCCCCGCCTCGGCCCTGCCTGGACCTCAGACACCCAGCCTCAGCCCTGCCTGGATCTCAGACTCCCAGCCTCGACCCTGCCTGGATCTCAGACTCCCAGCCTCAGCCCTGCCTGGATCTCAGCCTCACAGCCTCAGCCCTGCCTGGATCTCACTGTCTAGGCCTCAGCCCTGCATGGACCGCAGACTCCCAAACTCAGCCCCTCCTGGACCTCAGACTCCCAGCCTCAGCCTTGCCTAGATCTCAGACCCCCAGCCTCAGCCCTGCCTGGATGTCAGACCCCCAGCCTCAGCCCCAACTGGACCTCAGCCTCCCAGCCTCAGCCCTGCCTGGATCTCAGACCCCCAACCTCAGCCCTGGCTAGATCTCAGAACCCCAGCCTCGGCCCTGCCTGGACCTCAGAACCCCAGCCTCGGCCCTGCCTGGACCACAGAGCTCCAGCCTCGGCCCTGCCTGGATCTCATACTCCCAGCCTCAGCCCTGCCTGGATCTCAGCCTCACAGCCTCAGCCCTGCCTGGATCTCAGCCTCACAGCCTCAGCCCTGCCTGGATCTCACTGTCTAGGCCTCAGCCCTGCATGGACCTCAGACTCCCAGGCTCAGCCCTGCATGGATCTCAGACCCCCAAACTCAGCCCCTCCTGGACCTCAGACTCCCAGCCTCAGCCTTGCCTAGATCTCAGACCCCCAGCCTCAGGCCTGCCTGGATGTCAGACCCCCAGCCTCAGCCCCAACTGGATCTCAGCCTCCCAGCCTTGGCCCCACCTGGACCTCAGCCTCCCAGCCTCACCCCTGCCTGGATCTCAGACTCCCAGCCTCAGCCCTGCCTGGATCTCAGACCCCCAACCTCAGCCCTGGCTAGATCTCAGAACCCCAGCCTCGGCCCTGCCTGGATTTCAGACTCCCAGCCTCAGCCCTGCCTGGATCTCAGGTTCTAGGCCTTAGCCCTGCCTGGACCTCAGACTCCCAGCCTCAGCCCTGCCTGGACCTCAGACTCCCAGCCTCAGTCCTGCCTGGAACTCAGACCCCCAGCCTCAGCCCCTCCTGGACCTCAGATTCCCAGACTCAGGCCCTCCTGGACCTCAGACCCCCAGCCTCAGCCCTGCCTGGATCTCACACTCCCAGCCTCAGCCCTGCCTGGATTTCAGACCCCCAGCCTCACCTCTGCCTGGACCTCAGAGTCCCAGCCTCAACCCTGCCTGGATGTCACCCTCCCAGTCTCAGTCCTGTTGCTTCGTGGACGAATCTAGAACACACATCTTACGGAATGCAGGGCAAGCCCTTGAAGGTTTGTAACATTAGCGTGTTAGGAACGACGCCCCTGCAGACTCCTGCCTCACGGAGGGCACGCGGGATTTGTTGTTTCCTATTGAAAAAGTGTGACGTTCCCATCGCACAACGCGGGGGGGCGATCCCGCTAGGGGACAGGTCAGTGTGGGCCCGCGGCCTGGCCCTGTTCCAGCTCCTGGAGGCCTGTGTCCCTTGGCTTGGGGCCCTTCCTCCGTGTGCAAAGCGTCCTGGGCACCGTCCCTCCTGTCCTGCGTTCTCTCTCCGTCCAGGTCAGCCGGTGAACCACCTTCACGGCATCTGCGAACCCAATGCCCTGTTTGCAAACCCACAGAAGCCACGTACAGGACGTGGTGGCCAGGTGGTGGCCGTATTTGGGGGCACGCAGCAGTCTCCCTTCCATGGCCTGGGGCAGGGCAGCATGCATTTGTGCAATCCCACTAAGTACGATGCCTCCTGCAATGTGTGCACGCAGGGGTGTGCGGAGAGCAGGGGCAGGGTGCACGGCTGGGGTCAGAGACCACCCCCGACCCGACCCCGGGGCTGGCCGCCCACCCCTCCTGGGTCTGTTCAGGCTTCTGAGAGGCCGAGTGTAGGCACTGAAGCAAAAACACCCGGGCAGGACCCAGGGGACCAGCAGTGGGGACCAGAGGTGATGCTCGGGGTGGGCGTCTTGGGGTCATAGTGGGGAGCAGGAAGGGGACACAGCTCTGGAAAGCCTGGGGCCAGAGAGGGGAGCCCGAGACCCATCCCCACGGCCTCGGGATCGGGGTTGAGCGTGTCTGCATCCCCTACGGTTTGTAGGGCCCGAGATGGGGCTCCCGGTCCTGTGCAAAGAGCCCAGAACCAGCCAGGGTGGGGCAGTCAAGCTTAGCTCCCCGGACCTCGCTCCCACCACGGAGAATTTGCACGTCGGCCCATCCTCGGCGGACACGTGGGATGTTCTCACGTCTGGGCCGCCGGGACTAACGCTGCCGGGAACGCGCAGGCGTGGCCGCTGTCCGAGGTCTCGGCTTCGGTGCTCTGGGGTCCCGACTGGGATTGCTGCATCAGAGGGAAGCTGCGACTTCGGTCGTGTGAGCGTGTGACCTCCACCCCGTGGTCCACGCCCACCGGGGACTGGCAGCGACGCGAGCCAGACGGGGGAGGGGAAATCCCGTGGCGGTTCCACGCAGAGGCGGCCCCCCGGCCCTCACGTCCTGAGGCGCAGGGCGCCAGGGGCAGGGAGACACGGAAAGGCAAGGGGGTGCTTGACGGGGTCGGGGCTCCAGGTTCGCGGGACGAAACGGTCCTCGAGATCGGCCGTGTGGCCTCGTGCTTACAGACGCGGGACATGATCGTGCCCGTACGAATGTGCTTAGAAGGCAGGTCGCGTGGGAACCGTCCTCACCACAAAAAATAAAAGCCACATGGCACAGTAAAGCTGCCGCGCCCCGCCCCGGGCCGCGGGGGCACCGGGGACTCTGCGTGTGCATCGCGAGGTCGATGGGGTGGCTGCGCCCAGGCTGAAGACGGGACGTTGTGCACCCCCGAGGGGTCTCCTCTGCCCAGCGTGGCCCTACAGGTGGACGCGAATCCCGGGGAGGCCCGCGGCCCCGGTGATGCCGGTCCCAGGCAGGAGGGAAAGGACCTGAGGGCCATTTACGGGTGCTTTTTATCAACGTTTATTCATTTTTGGGACAGAGAGAGACAGAGCATGAACGGGGGAGGGGCAGAGAGAGAGGGAGACACAGAATCGGAAACAGGCTCCAGGCTCTGAGCCATCAACCCAGAGCCCGACGCGGGGCTCGAACTCACGGACCGCGAGATCATGACCTGGCTGAAGTCGGACGCTTAACCGACTGCGCCACCCGGGCGCCCCTACGGGTGCTTTTTAAAGTTCAGAAGCAAGTTGGACTCCCCGAGACCGCCAGACTCCGAGGGGGCACGGGGGCCACTGTGCCATCGGCAGAAGGGGTCAGGGAACCCCCGGGCGCCCAGGGCACCCTCGTCCTGGGTGCCCCTTTGCTCCACACGCCCCCCGCACCGAGTCGGGGCAGTCTGGGCGGCCAGCAGCCTGCCCAGGGAGTGGGCCCCCAGGGGCTTCCCGGGAGAAGGGAATCTCAGGGCCAACCCAGGAGGGGCCCGGAGCCGAGCCCAGCCGGTCGCCCGCGGGGGTGGGGTGTCGGGGGACACAACACCCAGCAGGAGGGAAGTGAAGCCTGCCCAGCGTGGCGGTCAGAAAGCATCTCAGTTCTGTCCTGAGGGACGTGGGGAATTTCAACCCTGGCCTTTTAAGTGGCCGCAGGGGCTGGGGTGATTCCCAGGACCGGACTGCAGGAGGAAAGGTCAGACCGGGGACACATTTGCAGGGCCCCCGGGACAGACCCCGCGGACCCTCGCAGGCCCCCGTGTGTCTGTTGGGCTCGGACTTCTACCTTTGGACCCACAGCCATTGCCAGGCTTGCTGTGGGTGGAGGGAAGTCAGCGAGTGTAGACTGCTAAGAGAACAGACTTATCGCCCTTGTTCTCAGCTGCTCTGCCTCCCGCCCTCCCCCACTGCTAACGTGGTGCTGCTGTGGGTGACAATCAGACAGGGACTGGCCCCCGCGGGGACTGGTTCCTCTTTCTCCGCACCTTCGGAGAAAGGGCCCGGCCTGTTTCCCCCACACGCACCCTCTCCCCACCTGGCCCTACGGGAATGGGGCCACGCTCACCACCGCCATCCGCCGAGCCCTGATTCGTGGCCTCCGACGGGGTTGGGGGTGGAAACGTGACCCCAAAAGGATCGGCCCACATCGTCACCCCCGGCACCTGAGAAGGACGCTTTATTTGGGAATTGGGTCTTTGTAGATGTGGGTAAGGGAAGGATCTGAGGTGAGCTCATCCTGGAGGAGGGGGGCCCTGAATCCGATGGCAAGGGTCCTTGTGAGAGACACAAGAGGAGACAGAGACACAGAGGAGAAGCCACGTGAAGGCAGAGGAAGAGACGGGAGGGACGCGGCCACGAGCCCAGGGGCGTCTGGAGCCCCAGAAGCTGGGAGAGGAAGGAAGGACCCTCCCCTGGAGCCTCTGAGGGAGCACGACCCTCCCCTGCCTGGGTCTCAGCAGCCCTGCCCCTCCTGGGTCTCAGGGGTCCTGCCCTGCCTGGATCTCAGTGACCCTTCCCTGCCTGGATCTCAGTGGCCCTGCCCCTCCTGGATCTCATTGGCCCTGTCCTGCCTGGATCTCAGGGGTCCTGCCTCTCCTGGATCTCAGCGGCCCTGCCCCTCCTGGATCTCAGGGGTCCTGTCCCGCCTGGATCTCAGCAGCCCTTCCCTGCCTGGATGTCAGGGATCCTGCCCTGCCTGAATCTCAGTGGTCCTGCCTCTCCTGGATCTCAGCGGTCCTGCCCTGCCTGGATCTCAGTGACCCTTCCCTGCCTGGATCTCAGTGGCCCTGCCCCTCCTGGATCTCATTGGCCCTGCCCTGCCTGGATCTCAGTGGCCCTGCCCTGCCTCGGTCTCGGGGGCCCTGCCCTGCCTGGATCTCAGGGGTCCTGCCCCATCTGGATCTCAGCGGTCCTGCCCTGCCTGGATCTCAGTGGCCCTGCCCTGCCTGGATCTCAGCGGCCCTGCCCCTCCTGGATCTCAGGGGTCCTGTCCCGCCTGGATCTCAGCAGCCCTTCCCTGCCTGGATGTCAGGGATCCTGCCCTGCCTGGATCTCAGGGGTCCTGCCTCTCCTGGATCTCAGCGGCCCTGCCCCTCCTGGATCTCAGGGGTCCTGTCCCGCCTGGATCTCAGCAGCCCTTCCCTGCCTGGATGTCAGGGATCCTGCCCTGCCTGAATCTCAGTGGTCCTGCCTCTCCTGGATCTCAGCGGCCCTGCCCCTCCTGGGTCTCAGTGACCCTTCCCTGCCTGGATCTCAGTGGCCCTGCCCCTCCTGGATCTCATTGGCCCTGCCCTGCCTGGATCTCAGTGGCCCTGCCCTGCCTCGGTCTCGGGGGCCCTGCCCTGCCTGGATCTCAGGGGTCCTGCCCCATCTGGATCTCAGCGGTCCTGCCCTGCCTGGATCTCAGTGGCCCTGCCCTGCCTGGATCTCAGTGGCCCTGCCCTGCCTCGGTCTCGGGGGCCCTGCCCTGCCTGGATCTCAGGGGTCCTGCCCCATCTGGATCTCAGCGGTCCTGCCCTGCCTGGATCTCAGTGGCCCTGCCCTGCCTGGATCTCAGCGGCCCTGCCCTGCCTGGATCTCACTGGTCCTGCCCTGCCTGGATCTCAAAGTTCTGGTCTCCAGAGCTGGCAGAGCATGAATTTCTGTTGTTTTAAGCCACCTGTGTGTCGTTTCTTTGTTACAGACCCCTCCCCCAATGCTATCACACATGACTTTCTCTGTGGACTCTAAAAGAATTTACTACTGTAGCTAATATCTTACATTTGAAAGATGCAAACAATGTTGGACACACCGTGGACGTTGCTGTTTAGAAATGCAAATGCCAGGTGACCCCTTCGAAGGCACACGAATGGTGTCCCCTTCATGTACCGTGTCATGCATTTAACCAACCCGTGAAGGAACTCTTGTTAAAGATCGTGCAGTGTTACATTGTTTTGTTTTCCCCTCTCTCCTCAAACTGCCAGTCTGTTATCAGTGCTTTTGCAGACTCTGAGCCTAGAGTCTTATAGAGCCGGGTTTGAAAGTCTTTGCTCTATGACCCCATCCCAGTCAGGACGACAAAGATAGGTACGCGCGTTGAAATGGAAACATGTTTCACTTCCTGTCCGCCGGACCCTCTGCGCTAAAAAGCTTCTTCTGAGTCTGTGGTCAGTGCGGTCAAATTGATGCAAGTGACATAAATATATCACAGGCTTCGATACAGTTATTAAACATGATGGTAAAGAAATGTATCGGGCGCGACTTCCCGAATGGGGTGAACTCTGGTGGAGACCTTCCCACGCGTTGAATAAAAGGGAATATCCGTAAAGCGACAGATGCGTCCACCGTGCTATTTTTGCTTTCGACAGGCATTGACTCGACCAGGCATCTTACAAGGTCACACAGGAGGAGTCAAGGTCACTGGAGCACGATTGGTTCCAATAAGGGGTTGCTCACTCACGGAGTAACGCGGACCAGAGCAGAAGGAAACCGTGCACAAGTGTCACCCATGGGAATCCCCACTGTGTATCTTGAACATAGTGAGAAAGGATCCCGCCATGTTGGAAAGTAGCGATGTGTCCCTCTGACTTCTCTTCCTTCTTTGGGGATGGAAGAGGGAAGGGGGATAAACTGAAAAGGTCAGTAGTGCATCTGCCCTGGTGAACGTGGGGCTTCCCCTGCTTTCTGAGTCACTTTCCCAGCCATGAACACCGGTGCCTCCAGGAGGCAGCATGGGACCCTCCAGGTTTGGGATACGTGGGGCTGAATATTAAGAAGGTGGGCATCTCCTTTGGACCTGCTGGGGTCTATTTGCACCATGGTAGGATTTATCCTGGAGGAGGACCTGCTTTTCTCTTGTTCGCCGAGAATTCTAGAACTTTCTCGAGCTTGTATTTGAACTTGCATTGGAGCTGAATGTTGATTACAAAAGGAGCAACTTTATGTCTTTTGTCATGAGTTGGTTGTTGTTGTTGTTTTTAATTTTTTATGCTTCTATTTATTTTTGAGAGAGAGAGAGAGAGGGAGAGCAAGCTGTGGACGGGCAGAGAGAGAGAGAGGGAGACACAGAATGTGAAGCAGGCTCCAGGCTCTGAGCTGTCAGCAAAAAGCCCAACGCGGGACTCGAACTCACGAACTGTGAGATCATGACCTGAGCTGAAGTCGGACGCTCAACCATCTGAATCACCCAGGTGCCCCACAAGTTGGTTGTTTAAAAACTAAGTGTGTACAGGGACCCCCAGGTGGTCTCTGGTGCCCTGGGCATCTCAGTTTAGAGACCCCTGGTGCCCTAAATCTTCATGCACAGAGAGGGAGGGGATCACGTAGGACTTGAGGCGAAGAGGGCGGTGTGCAAAAGCAGTTCTCAGGGAAACTGCTTTGTTTTGGGGCGATTGGAAATACATGTCGAAATGTTAGCTTTGTGTGGGAGCATGGTGTTTCTGCATTTTTCAGAAGGGGATGTGGGTGACAGGAGGTGGAACGCTCAGAGGTTCTAAGTCTCTGCACGTAGCTGGAGAAGCCAACATTCACATCCATCCTGGAAAAACAGTATCTGCTGGGGAAACGGGAAAGCATCTTACAGGGGATGTGCCCAGCCTCCATCCTTTCACAGTGATGTGAAATGTAACACAGAGGGTGTTACACGAAACAGAAATAAGGTGTCACTTGCTTTGGAACGCCTGATTGTAATTAGTGGGTGTTTATCAGGCATTTCCTGTCAGCCAACCTTAAACATGTGTAATCGCATTCAACCTGTGAAACAACCCCATGGTGTAGACGCTAGTCGTATCTAAACGCTGGACCTCTCAAGCATAAGGCTAACCTGTCCACATTTTTTTCTTCCTCTCCTGTACATTCCCCCCCCCGTTCTATCAATCTCTTGCTTTCATAATTGTATTCTTTCCACCTTATTTTGGTTTGTGCTAGCTCTTTCTAAATACTGAAGAAGGAATCATGGGCCTTGGACATACAGCATTTCTTCTTGTCTAAGGAATGCATTCAAGGCTATGAATCTGCCTGTGTTTACTGCTTTGGTTCCATCTCAGGTGTTTTGATACATTGTGTCTTCATTATTGTTTGTGTGAGCCTCCTGAGGCTGCTGTAACAAAGCACCACAAGCTTTAGACAGCAGACATCTGCTTTCTCGCTGTTCTAGCGGCCAGAAGTCCGAAATCCGTTTCTCTGGCTAAATGCCAAAGTATTGGGGCACCTGCTTGGCTCAGCCTGTTAAGCATCTGACTTCAGCTCAGGTCATGATCTTGCGGTTTGCGGGCTCGAGCCCCACATCGGGCTCTGTGCATTCTGCCTATCTCACGGGGATTAGGACATCATGGGCCTCTGTGGGGCCATGTCTGTGGATGACATCATTCCTTCAAAATCTTTTCTGTTTTCATCACAATTCCTTCTTTGGCCCGTGGGTTATGCGGAAGGGTGCAGCCGTGGAAGAAAATCTGGTTGGCTGTTCGGTACTTGTTTCCAGCTCAATTCCCTTGAGGTCAGAGAGTGGCATCGGGAATGCATTCCATCCTTGGAAACGTGTGAGGTTGGCTGCAGACCCAGAGGATGTTGTGTTTGGTGACTATGTAGAGCTGATCCTTACGCCCGTGGGGTCTGGAATTTAGATAAGGAAATTCGGGGTGGCCTGAGAGAGTCCTGTCCATATTTTCTTCCTCGTGGCCTCTGACCCGTGGAGTGCCCCCTTCGATACTTGATGGGAGAGAGAACTCTACGGAGCAGTGCGTGTCCGTCCGTCTGTTCCAGGCAGGTCTTGAGCTGGAGTGGTCGTGGACACAATCAGTCCCTCTGAAAGCCATCTGCAAATCACACTGAAGTGCGGAGGCCAGCAAGACTTGCAGGGGGAGACGAGGAATCCTCCACAGGCCATGGTGTTGCTCTCGGTGCGACTGGTTTCCATTTCTGAGAAACAACAGATCAGGGCAGGAAGCAGAAAAGAAAACCACAGTGGTTGGAGTCCTAATGCTGTGTAGGAAGTCGTCCCGACCGTATGGGTTTCCTACGGTTGTCGTAACAGAGTACCTGAGTCTGTAATTTATTTTGTCACAGAATAATAAACAGATATTTACGCCTCCTGGTCCTGGAGGCTGGGTGTCTGAGATCCAGGTGGGGTAGAGGCTGGTTCCTTTTGAGGCCTCTCTCCTGGGTGTGTAGATAGCATCTACTCCCTGTGTCCTCCTGTGGTCCTCCTTCGGTGTGTGTGTCTGTATCCAAATTTCTCCCTTTTAGAAGGATACCGGTCATATTGCAGTGGGGACCCAGCCTTCTCCAGTGTGACTTTGTCTTACCAAATTACATCTGCAAAAGCCCCATTTCCAAGTGGGGTCACATTCTGAGGTCTTGGGGTAAGGACTTTGACAGCTGAATTTTCGACGCAGTTCAGCCCATAATGACACAGTCCCATACCTAAATGGGTGACGTTTCTGCATTCACACGTCACTCTGGTACCTCTCTAAGTAGGCACCTCATTTTTCTGTTGGCTTCCTTCTTATGAGTTACATACAACTTCCCGATGCACACACACCCTTTATCTGTGTTCTAGGCTGGTAGCCGGGGAGGGAGGGCGGGCGTGCTGTTGCAGATACAGAATCCTACGCCCTGCCCCCCACTGTGAACTGCAGGGCCCCTGGGAGGCAGGAAAAGAGCTGGGTTTCCTGGGTGGTGTGGAGGCCAGTGGGCTCACTGTTGCAAAACTGATTAAGATCACGAGAAGCAGATCTGTATCTTGCTGTGAACACAAGGACCCCACAGTAGGCGTCTCATTTTTGGGGTGTTGTGTCCTCATATCCTATCCAGTTGCTGGATTTCACAAGGTGTGCACCAGAGGAGGCGAATGAAAGACCGAGCCACCCCGTCCTGATACATGTGACGTATCTCTGTGGACGAGAGATATCACTTTGGTTTCTGGTGACGAAACTCAGAGGATGACCAGTTAGATTAAGAAAACACAAGAGGAGCAGTTCACCAGGAAAGTGGTTTTCATTCTTTGGTTCCCAGGATCGAAGGTCTCGAGTGTTCTTTCTTATCCCTTCCGAAACTTAAGAATAAAAACCCATTGGCACATTTCACATGGCGCATTATTATGTTGTCCCCCTGGGGCTCGTACAAAGTTATACATCAGGTATATCTCAATAAAATGGGGGCGAAAAGAAACGAGAATGTACGTCCACACAAAGACTTCTGCAAAAAACAAAATACAACAAGCCACGTGCCCTCGTGCCCTGTAAGACGAGCCTCATCCCAGGGAAGAGAGCCATGGGATGAATGTGGCCATGCCACCTGCCCCAAATCCCAGAGCACCCTTGAGAGAGCCCTTCTTCATTGCTGCCAGGTGATGTGGAGTTTTATGTGTCCCCTTGGCTGCGCCCCAGTATGAAGATCTGCGGTCAAGCACAAGCCTACATGTTCCTGTGCAGGCATTTCTTTTAGATGGGATTAACGTTTAAATTGGTGGACTTTGAGTAAAGCGGGCGGCCCTCCGTGAGGTGGTGGGCCTCGTCCCATCAGTTGAAGGCTCTAAGGGAAACAGACCGATCTCCTCCTGCAAGGAAGTGGGAATTCTGCCTTCAGATGGTGTTCACGCTCAAGATACAGCATCATTGCTTCCCTGGGCCCCAGCCTGCTGGTCGATCCTGCAGCATTCAGACTTGCCAGTCTCCACAGTTGTAGCCGTCAGTTCCTTAAAATAAATCTCTCTCTCAAAATAAATAAGTAAAAAAGATCTCTGTCTCCTTATCTGTCTTTGTCTCTCCTATAGATAGATGTAGATCTGTCCATCTATCTATCCATCCATCTACTATCCATCTATCCATCATTCTTATCTATCTATCCATCTACTATCCTCTATCTATCTATCTATCCATCCATCCATCCATCATCTATATATCTATTTATCATTCTATCCATCATGTCTATCTATCCATTCTATCCATCTTTGTATTACCTATTTATCATGTATGTATCAATCACCTTCCTTCCTTTCTTTCTTTCTTTCTCTCTCTCTCTCTCTCTCTCTCTCTCTGTCTCTCTCTCTCTGTCCCTCCCTCTCTTCCTTCCTCCCTTCCTTCCTTCCTTCCTTCCTTCCTTCCTTCCTCCCCTCCTTTCTCTATATCCATCCATCCTTGTGTTTCTTATATGAATGATCCTTGTCATTCATATAACAGAAGGAGAAGGAGAACCAGTATGATATCTACACACACATATAAAGAAGTTTATTAAAGGAATTGGCTCACATGATTGCGGAGGCTCACGTGGCCTCCTGTCTGCAGACCGGAGGCCCAGGAAAGCAGACTCTGTATGTTCCAGTCTGGGGACAGTGGAAGACAGATGTCTCAGCTTGGAGACGGTGAGGCAGAGGGAGCTGGGTCTGCTGTTAGCCACCTTGTGTTGTGCTCTGGCCGTGAAAGGATCGCAGGACTGCACGAGCCCTACCCACCCTGGGGAAGGCCGTCTGCTTTAGTCAGTCCACCGATACAATGCTTATCTCCCCCAGACACACCCTGAGTCCTGTTGGCCCCAATATCCAGGCCACCTGAGGCCCAGCCAACTTCACACATAAAATGAACCACCACAGTCTGCTTCTGTTGAGAACCTCGATCAACACAGAAACCCTCAGAGAAGGAAGACCCCGGGGGCCGTTGCTAATTTTTCCCAGCGCAGAAAGTGAATGCATTTCTCTCTCTGACCTCTGAGACCTCCGCTTTCCAAAGACACGTGTCATCTTGCGTTGGAACTGGCAAGTTCCCCTCCAGACGGGCCCAGGGATATTTAATGACAAGACTCTCCGCGGATGGTGGAATCAGGTTATTTGAAAGCACACGGTATGAATCGGGGCAGCTCCACTTGAATTGGATGTGGGTCGACCTTGAGATGCAATCTTGTCAGAAGCGTTGCGGACTCGGGGTCCCAGGCACCGGACAAGGCTGAGGAGAGGGGCAACTCGGTCCTGGGAAAGGTTTCCTCGGTGGTTCAATCAGAAGGCGTGTGGCCCCAGGACGTCTTGTCCCCCCACTGGAGGCCCCTCTCCAGGTGCAACCCACCGCCTGCCTCCAAGCAGAAGAAGCATGGTGGGGAGACGGGCTCAGTTGTCCTGCAGGGGGCCCTGGGCATGTGTTGCAGCCCATGACGGACTCTCCTGAGTGCCACAGAAGATCAACCCCCACCGCTCATGGACCAGGTGGTTGTGTGAAAACGTTGGGTCCCCATGCAGCATTGACACCAGAAAACCGTCGCGGAGCTCGTAACGCATCACACTTCCTAATTTACCGCATGTCCTATGATGGAGGCACAGAACTGATCTGACTGTCAAGGCCCTTCAGAATGACGATATCACGTCCTGGGCCTCACATGAGATTGGAGGCTGTGTCTGATCTATCCACATCATGGAGCCCCAGACAGACTCCCTGGGGCTTGGGGAAAGAACCCCCTGGGCTAGCCTCAGTGTTAATACACGGGATTCACTGCAGCGTACGTGGATTTTTGTAGTCAATATGGTTGGGTGTTCCCTGAGACCCCAAGGAGAGCCCCAGAGTGTCTCAACACTGTGGACTGCGACAATGAGATGTGGTATGAATGCTCCTGCTCAACCAGGCTCAGTGTTGGCCAAGGGCCTTCTGCCGGAGGTGACTGGGCCCCCAGGTGACACTCTGCAATGTATAGGGCTCTTTTTCCTGGTCACACTCATCACCCTCAGTGCACAGGACACCCAGCTTCATAAAGCCATCTAGCTGCACATGTCAGCAGTGTCCAGGACTTAGCATGAAAAACAACTGATCTATCATCTCTCTGTCTTTCTATCTATCTATCTATCTATCTATCATCCATCCATGCACTATATCTATCATCTATCTATCTACCTACCTACCTAATCCATCCATCCATCCTTCCATCCACTATATCTATCTATCATCTATCTATCTATCTATCTATCTATCTATCTATCTATCTATCATCTATGTATATCTATCTGTCTGTCTATCTACCTACTTCATCCATCCATCCACTGTATCTATCATCTATCTATCTATCTATCTATCTATCCATCCATCCATCTATCCATCCATCCATCATGTCTGTCTATCATCTATCTATCTCTCTATCTATCTCTCTATCTATATCTATCTACCTACCTACCTAATCCTTCCATCCATCCATCCATCCATCCACCCACTGTATCTATCTATCCATCATCTATCTATCTATCTATCTATCCATCCATCTATCTACCCACCTAATCCATACATCCATCATCCATCCATCATCCATCCATCCACTATGTATATGTATGTGTATATGTATATGTATATGTATATCATCTATATCTATATCTATCTACCTACCTATGTAATCCATCCATCCATCCATCCATCCATCCATCCATCCATCCATTATATCTATCCTCTATCTATCCATCTATCCATCTGTCTATCCATCTATCTATCCATCTATCTACCCACCTAACCCATACATCCATCATCCATCCATCCATCCATCCTATGTATCTATCTATGTTTGTATGTATGTATGTATCTATTTATCCATCCATCCATCCATCCATCCATATACATCTATCTATTATCTAGCTATCTATCCAACCTTATCCTGTACTAGACCTCCCATCTCTGCCTCCATTTTCCCGTGGGTTCTCCTCTGTGTCTCCTGTTCTGTCTCTTACAAGGA